>NC_048596.1:64440009-64740009 GCF_003668045.3 Cricetulus griseus
TTCCCCGGGGGGGACATTAAATCCGGACTCAATTCACAGCTTTGTTTGAATGCTATATTTTGCCTTTTCTTTGCACCTTTGATATTTATTTCAGTGTTAAATCTATTCTTCCCTTCATCTATTACCCTGTTTTATTTCTGTTTTTGAGAACCTATATTTTTGCTAATAAATATTCACTGCACCATCTCACTCTGTGCTTAATATGCCCACTGCATGTTTTCTGTGCTAACTTCGCAACAGATTGAGTGGACATTCCACTGTTGCAGAATAGTCATAAAATTCAGGAACTTATAAAACCTACCTTTCCCCTTCTAGCAGCGCTTTGCTACAGTGTATTTTTCCTCCCTCTCCTCCCCCCACCGTTGTTGGCAGCCCTGAGCAGAGTCACAGCTCCCCCCTGTGGCCTCCTGGGGGATGGCTTCCCAGCCACACTGGAGACTCCCACCTCAGTTGCCAGTCTCCCATGAAGGTTTGGAGACAACGTTTTTGAACCCGCAGTTGTAGTCCCCACTTAGTGAGGCCTGAGTGGTAAGAGAAATAGAAGTCAGCTATGAAAACAACGATGTTCTACGATCACAAGCTGACTTGGGCGCCAGTGCTCATGGAAACAAGCAGGGATGAGCAGTTAGACTTGAGTTTTTCGTTTTTCGTTCTCCGACACACACAGTACCAGTTGGGATGGGGCTGCAGGGGGCATGCACTAGACCAGTTCTCAAACCAAGTTGCAAACCGTGATGCTCTGCCATCATCTTCAGGCTGCATGAGGAAAATCCCCCACACAATACTTGCCAGATTTGGGGGACACACTCAGCTTAATGGAGACACTTTCACATGGCATAAGGTAGAATGATAGCCGAGTTAAAAAAAAATTAAAAAAAAATAAAAAGCTTAACGCATGACAGTGGCTCAGCTGGAACCCCGGAACACAAACTGCACGCATCTTTGATCTTCCTCATCACATTAAGTAACAAAGACCAGAGGGCTTCAGATATGTACTAGATCGGCTGTGTTTGATCACAGTAAAACGCTTCGCTCCATTTTGGACTATGGACTGCATCAATGATTTTTTTTTTCTTCCTACTCCCACCAAAAGAAGGGACTCTTTTAACTATGCCTGATTCTTTCAATTAGACCATTATTGCTATACTGATGTTTACTCCAGTGTAATCTCTTATGAATAGCATGGGGCTTTTAACAGTAGATTGCTACGCTGCCCCTGGTATCAGTTGGGACAATACACCCACAGTTAAGTCTGAATAATAAAAGTAGCAGCTCTGATGCACATCCATGTGCACAGGCAGTTGCTCACGTTAACACACACTTACACTGTGTGAGATCGATTTTGAAAAATACCCCCATTTTATGCTATTAAGGACGTGAGCAGCAGAAAGGTTCAGCACAGAACTGAGCTGTGCATGTAAACACCAACAGTCCACAGAGGGACGTGGTGCGGGCTCTGTCTGCATCTGAAATCACAGCAGTTTTTACTGCTGTGACCTGGGAGAGTTGAAGGGAAATCCTTGAATTTGCCTAACCCCATCTAACAACACAACCACCTGGATTCCCCCTCACTCTGGCTGAGTGTCTTTCTTTTGCATCTGTTATTCCCTTCTTGCGTCTTTTATTCTGCAGTTCGAGCCCTCTTTTGATGAATCTGGACTATCTATTGGTTTGGCTGCGGTCAATTGCTGCTGGTGATGTAGCCAGAACACCTGTGCGTGTGTTGAGGGCATTCGAGAGTACTTCCGACACACGGCTACTCTGCACCTTTAAGGGTAACTTCAGATAGTGGATTTGTGTGTGAGACCAGCTGCATAGTGAGAAAAAAAATCGCACCCGCTGATTTCAAGTTAATAACTCTTACAGGAAATACACACACAAACGAGAATTTCCAAAGATGATGATTAGCCTAATAGATCTCTTCAAATATCAATGTTTACGTCACGATTGGTGATGGAAGCAGCTTGTGCTTGTTTCTGATGCAGGCAAATGTGTTTTTACTTTGGAAACTTAAACATTTAGGCCCAGGTAACTGAACAAGTATGAAAGAGACTGTTCTTAGCATGTAATAGAAGTTCTGTGGCTCTGCCCCTTCAAGTATGTTAAATAATAAATAACTTATTAAAGCATGTTCAATGTAATAATGAGCTTTTTCATGAATTGTTGTAAAAGAGAGATTAGAAAAGTAGAAGCCGCAGTCTTTGGGGGAAAATAACAGGAATTCTTAGCAGTGGGGTTGCGTAATGGTTCTATATTTTTTAAACATGCCCGTATCCACCCACAGTCATTTAAGTGCTTAAATAAACACAATAAATGTAAATAATTTACTGCTTTGCAAACAGAAAATTGGGCAGAAAAGTAATTTTGAACTGCAAGTTGGCTCGCAATCTTCCATGATTTGGGACCCTGTAAAATGTAACTGACTCACCGTTCATTAAGTCGCTGCGATTGAGCCTTCTTCGCGTTCATTAGCGACTAATTCAGACAGATATTTAACTTATTAAGGTAAGCAAATAAACAAAAAGGACACGTTCTGGGTCCTAAGGTTCTTAGACCTCTAATTGCTTTTGTGCCCTAATTATCAAGATTAACACCTTACAGTGTTCCCACTCCCTTTTGTCTTGCAGGGAAAAAAAGACAGCCGGGTGTTTCCAGACCTCTTTAGTGGAAAAAGGGAAGGCTTGGCCATTATTTTTTTTTTCTTCAATAGTGTTTCTTTCTGAAGATGAGATGACCACCCACCAAAATGAGAGGTTCTGGCTGTCTAAGTTGTACATGGATTTTTTTTTTTTAAACTCTTAGCTGAGCTGAGGAGCCACTAGCGGCTCTACTGAGAACAGAGCCGGAAAGCAGTCCCTGCTAGGAGCCACCTCTGCCATAGGAATAAATCAGGCTTCCAGGAGAACTGCGGCCCACCAGTGGCTCAGCTCCACTCCTGTCTCTCGACGCATCAATCAAAGATTCTCTGAGGCTGTTAGAGTTAAAAGTTCATATTAACTTAAGGTCATATGTAGTTGTCAACACTTTGTAATTAGTGACAAACCCCATGCAAGCCCTTTAATATTTACTGTAATAATATTATTCGTAATGGAGTCATTCTGTATTCATGTGGATATAATATGTAATTCCATTGTAATTTAGCATTAATTAATGTCCACTTATTGCAGTATATAATAGTATAGGAAACAATTTCTGATAAGAGACACCAGTGTAATTTAAGGGCAAACCTGATTGTAATTTGAATAATGATATACATGGCTTCATGTCCCCATGCCCCTGCCCCCACTCTGATTTCCCCATGTGCACCAGAGCCTGAGGGCTCACACACACACACACACACACACACACACACACGCACCCATCTGCACTCACTCTATGTCCGTGGAGCCGAGTGGATGCTTATGAAAAGAACACTAGTTTGAAGGGCTTGGAATATCTTTCTAGCTAGTTCTTGAAAATGCTGAAGTTTGTCCCTGTAAGAATTTTTTCATGACATTTACATCGTCAATGCCAGTACCTCCAAGTAAGCCCCCTTTAAAAAGATCCATTCAAGTCAGTTGCCCTTTAATGAAAGCTACTTTTTTTTTTTTAAAGTGGCAATTACAAAAACAGTTCGAAAATAAAAGCTAGTCTCCTCTGGCCATTGCATCCGTTAACCCACCTAACTATATAATATCTTCATGCCTGCCTATTCATCCAGGAACAAAGTTAAAGGTGACTGTTGTGCAGGTCACAGCAGGGCCACCTCACCTAGCTGGGCGGTGAAGGTGCACAGGATGGAGGTGGCTGGGCAGCTGGGGTCTCTGTGGCTTGCTGAGCCCTTGGAAATGCCCTCCCAGCCTCCAGCTGCTAATTGCAATTTGTTGGGCTTGTAAGCAGGTCTGCAGCCCCAGCGCCGTTCTCTCTTGAACTCAATAACATATATCACTCGTTCTTGGGGATTTCTAAACCCCCTTTTCCTTTAATTCTTTTCTTTCTTTAATGGGTGACTGGATAAATTCAGCAGTGGATTTTTGTGACACCGAAATAGCAGATAAGTCTATGATGCACTCTTGCTGTGTGGTTTAAAACTCCCACGCCATATGTTTTCTCACTGGAATGCCTCATCCTGCAAAATTACAGGAACCGAAGCTTAAAAACACAATTAGGTAGTTTAAAATGGAGTATTAAAGACATACCACATATATTCCAAAGCCTGCAAGGTTTTGTTTCTCTCCTCTTTTTTGGTTTGTTTTGTTCTTAGAGTATTTTGTGTTTGATTTTTATACTAATCACAGCCCATATTTTTTAGATTATGCTATATAGGCTGTGGTTAAATTATAAATGAAAGAGTGAACTACCAGACTTCTTGTCACACAGAGATTTTCATGTTGTTACAGAAAATGAAAAAAAAAAGTGTTTCATGATGAAGGGCCCTCTCTCTTATTTTGTTCAGCGTAACATACATAGGTAGACAAGCAAAGCAATTTGTAGAGATGGTTTTGCAGCATTTTGAAAATAACAGCATCTTTTCCGACCTCTGAGGGGAAAATGAAAGAAAGCTAAATGCATACAGTCTTAACAAAGCAGTGTCCAAATGGCTCTTTTGGATTTCTCCTGCCTGTGAGTCTGTCTTAGCAAGGACAAACAGGCAAGCATTCACACACACACACACACACACACACACACACACACACACACACACAGAACCTATTTTTCAGTTTGGTTTTTCTGTCAAGTTACAAGCCAAATTGAGTGACCTGAAACTATCTTCTTATTTTGGGGTTCCTCCATCTTCCACTGTTTAAAAAAGAAAGAGGTTCCAGGAGCCAGTATGAGCAAAGTATTGCAGAAAAAGGAATCAAGTGACAGTTTGTAATCTCCCGACTCCTTTGTCTCATTAAACTTATTTCAGATTCACTGTACATGAAAACACAGTAAAATATTTTATAGACATTTTGTATTACAATGCTCAAAGCTCTTGACCAAATTGCCACTTTATGCCCCACTCCTAGGGGGCTAAGGTTTTAATATATGATTTATAGCCACAAACTGATAAACTATTGAGTTTGTAGATGTGGTACTTTGGGTCTCCAGCAACTGTATTATTTTTTTTAACTGTATTTGATGCAGCCCCAAAGAATAACTGCCTCCATGAATTTTATTTGCGTGCTAAAACATTTGATTATTTTGCCCCAGAATTTATGCCATCTGTAATTGGGGGACAAGGAGATTGTTGAAGCTAAAGCCACCAGGATGGATAGTCTTTGAGCCCCCCTTTTTGTTAATGAATGTGGGAACTTCGAGGCATCTGTTGGAACAATGGGGGCTCCCCATAAGTGGTGGATCCTGTATGAAAACCAATAGCTTAGCTTGTGTCTTTCCTTTGTGGATCAGAGTATTCTTGAATATCTGGGAGAACATTTGACATGAAAGTTAAATAACTCTGCAGAAATATATCTTTGCTGTAATTGTTTTTCATTCTGTAACAAAGGAGCTACCTCTTCTCAGAGGTAGGAGCAGGCAACACATGGCTACTTTCTTCATGCCCTGTGAGGGTGAGCTGGGCTTTTGCTACCCTGGAACCAGCCTTAAGGACTCTCTTTGCTTTCCTGGATTCATTGGATGAGCCATCTTCCTGAGATAACAAATCTTCTGTTGCAGTACTTGGAGGAGTTTAGTTTGGGGCTACCTCTGAGCAACATGAACTTGGCCTTGCTGGTGACTTACACTAATACTTCCGCTCCTATTAGGAATCAGGGCACTTGGGAAACAGCCTGGAGCCATACAGCTGATGATTTTACCAAATTTGCATCTTTTCAACAGTAATGGGGATGGCTCCCACAAATGCTTCCAGGCTTTAAATAGATGTTAAATGGTTGTTTCTAGTTCCTTCCTCTTGACTCCCTGGAGAAACACTTTCCATCCCACCCACTTTGGGATTTCTGCTCAGCTGCCAGGCAGCAGAGTCCTATTTGGACCTGGCAGCCAGTCACCTATGCCAGGAGCAGGTTTATCAGGCAAAGAAGCTAGACTAACTTCTTCTGGGCCCATGCCTTGGACATACTAAGAGAGCCAGTGAAGTCTTTGGTGCTGGGACCACAGGGTGTCCACACAGACTTTGTCTCTTGTAACTGTAAGGAGGGCAGTCTTGAACAAGGAAGACTGGGCAGAGGAGCATGGCTTGAGAAATAATATGGGGAGAGCTACGGAGTGTGGCTAAGGTGTTCCTGGGGGAGCACTCATGCCTCGTGCTTTCTCTCCTGTAGGGACCATGGCAGTGGCTGCTTTTTTTATTTTACTAAAGATAGGGTACAGTTGTGTACATTGGGAATGTACCAGACAACTTGTTTATTATGCTTTTTAAAATATTTCATTTTTTTTTGAGATAGGGTCTCATGTGTCCACTTCACTATGTTCCTGAGGATGGTCTTCATTTCCGATCTTGTGAGTACTGAGATGCAGCTGTAAGTCACCGAGCCTGGTTAATGCCGGGCTTGGGTGCACACAAGGCTTCATGTAAGCTACAGACCACTGTGCCAACTGAGCAACACCCCTAGCCCTGAAACTGCATCAGATGGTCCTTCTAGGTTTTCACTGCTCTCTGCTACTCCCAGACTTGACTTTTCTGTGGTCTCTGTGCATTCTGACAGCTCTCAATCCTGTGACTTCAGGGCATGGATTCCCTGAGGATGCTCATGTGCTTGTCTTCTTCCTCAAGTCCCCTGAAGGGCTGGAAAAATGAAGTGAGCATATGCCTGCTGGTGTCTTGAGGGCTTCGGCTCCCTGTCTCTGGGTGGGATTGGGCAGAAATCTGGTACTTCCTTCCTCCAGCTCTGGAAAGCTGGTTGAGTTATTTGATAGACTATGTTATTTGCTAGACTAGCTATGATGGACTTGCATTAGCACCAGCACTGTGCTAATGAGCATAGCTCCGTGACTGTGGGCTGAGGGGAAGGTCTGTCTATCTAGACTTGTTTGGCCTGCAGTGAATGTCCCTGGAGCCTTGGGAATGTCCTGTGATTAAAGGCATTCTGAGATTAAAGGCATACACCACCACCACCCAGCTAAAATGCCAACCTCTCATTCCCTTAGATATTGTGGCCCTTATAAAGGTGATTGCCTTTGTCTACTGCTGTTGTATGCCCTTCTTAACAGCAGCCTTCTAGAGGGGAAGGTAGCAACTTTGCCATGCCTGGGGAAGCCCATTGTTTATTGACACACATAGTAGCACTTAAGTGTGCTTCCTTCAAAATCTAGTGCCCTGTGCAAATCTCTCAGCTCTGTCATGCAGCTAGAGCCAAGAAATCTTAACTTTTCTTATAGAGTCAATTTATAACTTTCTTAAAATATAACATTATAACTATTTTTAACATATGTAAAAAGTTATGTTTTCAGTTTTAAAATATGCCAGTAGCACTGGGCTTATTTGCCTTGTCCTTTAGGAGCCGACCCAAGAACCCATGAGGCATTTCAAAGAATTTGCAGTGAAAATTCTAGTGGGTCCTCTCCAGCTCTTCCGTTTCTTCTTGATGGTCTCACTGGGAGGACTGACCCCATGTTTTATCCCCTGGTCACTGACAGAGAGCATGGGAGAAAGAAATGAAACAAGACCATTTTCCTTGTTGGAGTAAGAAGTCATGCAGGAAGAACCTAGGACCAGAGGACCCTTGATTCCCCTGAGCCTTGAGGAGTGCCCCAGAGACAGCTGCAGGCCACCACGGGCACATATCCTACAAATGCCTTCTGACACCAGGGCCTACCACAGCCTCCATGGGTTTCTGCCTTTCTGCCCTCAGCCATCACTTCACCTTTTTGGATTTCCTGATTCCTTAGGTGTTGGAAGTTGAATTCTGAGTAGGAAATGGATATCGGAATCATCAACTTCTATCAGGAAGCTGAAAACCAAACCAAACCAACACCAGAAGCCCCTGCTCTAGCCAGTCCTCCCAGGGATTGTGGCTGGGTAACTGTCCTCACCCTGCTTTGATGGAGTCCACAGTCATCCCTGCCAATCACCTTAGCAAAATATCATGTGCAAACCCATCAGCAGCCGGAAAGTTCCTTTCACATACACTTTGAACTTTATAGTGCAAGTCAGTGTATTATCCCCTTAAAGCCATGACACCAGAAATTAGTGAACCTTCAGGGGGGACCCTCCCTATTCTTTGTTAACAGCAAGGTGAGATTATCAGCTACTTTGCTAATTGCAAAACAGACTTTATGTAACGTATGGCTATTTAAAATGCCTGTGGTTTAGCTCAGTGAAGGTATTTTGTTTATGCATATGTTCATTTGATTTTAGCTATCCACTTTATTTGTTTCCTTCTTTAGGCCTCAGGAAGCCATGTACTAATATATTATGGATTTTTAGTGTAGGCACAACTTGGCTCAGTTCTGTGAGTTTGTTGTGTGCTTGGCCTCCGCAGGACAAATGCAGCATTGGAGCAGAAGGCTTTGCCTTTCAGTGGGATCTGCTGGAATTTTACTTCATCAGATGTGCTCCTCGGCTCTCAGCCCAGTCATAGCTTTTGGCTGACGATCGGCCACCACCTTCTCACTTTTCTGGGAACGCCATTACTTTTGGCCACACTCACGCTCTGACCTGTGCTACTTGGAAATTTTTGAGATGAAGTCACTGCTGGTTTGAGTTACTGGATGGACATTAACTCACCCAGCTGGGTCCATTCAGGGACAGCAGCACCAGGCCCTGGCAGCCACCCTGGGTGAGAAACAGGACTCTAAGGAGGGGGTTGCCAGGGAAGTGAGCCTTGCAGAAGTGGTCTGTGGGAATTTGACTGAGAGGAGACAAAGAAGGAAGGCACATTTTTCACCCAGGCAAGCCAATGTGGAAAACACCTTCCTTCCAAACTAGAAATTGAATGAAAATCCTAAGAAACAAACATCATTTGTTACATTGCCCAGTGACTAATGAAATAGAAACACACACATACATGACTTAACATACCATACAACACACACACACACACACACACACACACACACACACACACACACACGTTCATATATTTAAAGGCCTGGAAGCTGAAGACTATAAGGCATTCTCTTTGTTAGAGCAGAGTGGCCTGGTCAGTGTAAGCCTGCCCTGATGCCGGGTGAAGATCCAAGACTCTCAAGTTTGAGCACAGATTTATCCTTCACCTAGCTTCATTATGGGAAAGAGCCCAGCAGCCTCTGTGTCAATACCCTAGAAGAATGGGAATGGGGGTGGGGGGAGATTACCTCTCCCTGCCCCAGGGTATAACTTGACTGTGACCCCCCCCACACACTTCACCACATAACACCCAGATGTCCAAAGTCATTTTTTTGTTAATGCTGTGAAATTTGATAGAACATGTAATGTGATATAGCACATGAACTCAGTGAGAGAAATTATAAAACACAGTCCAAGTTCTATGTGTAAAATTTTCAGGATTGTTTTTCCTAAAGGTTGAAAACCCACAACAAAGGCCCAGTGGGGTCTCACATGGGATCTGCTGCTGCCACCTCCTGGACCCTTCTCTCTTTGTCCCTTTCTGCTGCCTTCATGCACAGACACTCATTATGGTTCCTGGTGATATTTCTAACACAGCATATTCATAAACAGTAGAAACACCTCCCAAACCCACACCTCTGTTCTAGAAGAAGAGAGCTCTGTTTGCAGTGGCAGGAGGAAGTGTCCCAAGGCCACACTGTGGGGTTCAGATCTTCTGGTGGACCAGGTGGACCCAGTGACAGGACAGGGAGCTGGGAAGCATTTTTGCATTCACTCCCTGTGTTGTCCTCAGTCTAAAAGCCCCTGGGGGCAAAGCTTGTCTTTCTGTCTCCTACCAACAGCTGTGTCAATTGTCAATGTGCTGAGAAACTTGTTCTTCATAAATTTTACAAATCCAAGAGAAAAAAGAAAAATAGGTGGGGGTGGGTGGGGGAAAAACAATCTCTTTATGCAAGCTGTAGTGTGACACACTGAGTCATGCTGTAAACCCTTTTATCCATATATCTTTAATTTCCAGTGTTCATTGCAGAGTCATTGGTCTGGCTTGAGGCCTCTGGTTTCTGCTACACTATCGATGCTGGGTCCTTACTGGGGCTCTTCTTGAATATCCTGTTATTGCCTGTGTTGTGGGAGGAGGTTGCAAGGGCGGAGGGTAGATACAAAGGGATGGGGAAATGAATGGGATGGAGATGCATGATATGAAAGACACAAAGAACAAATGAAAAGAAGGAAAAAGAGAAAAAATCATGTTTACAAATGTAGAGGAATGAAGAGGTCTGTGTGACACAAAATTGTGGGCAGTGGTGCTTGGCACCTTAAGGGGTTCTCACACTGGTATACAGTGACAAGGTTATGTGTGTGAAGAACCAGGAACTTGTTCCTCATGGGGCTAGGCAAGCCTAGATGACACTGTGATGACTTTGAAAGCCCAGCCCTCACTTAGCCTTGTACCTCAGTTTCCTCATTGGGAACTGGAGATAGTTAAATGGAAACAGTCTTTTCTGGTCTGTGGTTTGTCTGCAGATGAGAAGCAGAAGGTGTTGGCTGGCAACCCAGCAATGCTGGTGAAGGTTGAGCCATTTCTTCCTGTTCTGTTGGTGAGCAAAAAGCTTTTAAAATCACATGTGCCTCCCACACATAGGTCTTAGGACTTTTTGGGAGCACAGAGATGAGTTGAAAACTGTAATCACAACCTCACCCCCTTTATATGTCAACTTTCTGGAAATGAAGGTGATTTTACTCATATTTTCAATACTTTGATACTGTTTGGTATGTGTGGTTTTTTATGTCCATTTTGCCCCCACACAGGCTTTGGCCATAAACCCTTCTTTATTTTGCAATGATAAACTTTGTGACCAGCGTTTACAAATATCAAATGATCTCACAAATGGATTTAAAAGAATTTATCAAACAGATTTATAAATTTTTAGCATTTTTTTCTTTGCTAGTAGATGCAACTCTGCATTTGTTTTTTGTTTTTTTTTTTCCCCTACAAAAGCTTGATGAGTTCTTTGGGGGTGGATTTTGGAAAGGGCATTTCTAAACGTGGGGTCTCAGGAGCACAGCTTTCGGAAGGGATTTGCCTGGCTCATTGTTGCCCACGGTACGGGAAAAGGTGAGGGTCAGGACCAGAGTGAGTGATTTTTCTGCTTTTTTGTTCAACCATCAAAAATAGCAGGCGATTGAAACTGATATTTGCTGTTTAGTTTAAATCTTTTGTGTCAGGTTTAGCCTGGATTTTTTTCAAATGTATGCAGATCCTTTGCTTTTCTCCTAGGATTCCACGGCACCCGGCCCCATGCCAGTATCGCTGCAGAGTTGCTCAAGTACTCAGCTGTTCTATTAGAGTGACCAAAGCTTTCTTTCCAAGTCCCTTGAAGAAGGAGTGAGGCAATGTCTTCTCTTCTCTCTTTGTATTCTTTCCTCTAAATTGCTTCTGTCCCTTCAGCTTTTGAAAAAGGCACCCTGACCTTGGTGATTCTACTGTTAGAAGAGATATAGCAGCGTCCAGTGTCACCAAGCACAGTCCCACTTATTCACAGGGGGATAGACTAATTACTACCACTTACTCCATAACATTAACCAGTTCACTGCCAAACCCCACTGGAAACACAACTCCACCTTGGTGGCTGTCTTAACTCCCCAAACCACTTGCTGTTGCTTTCAAATGGTATCACCTATGGGCAGAAGCTCAAGCCTGGGGCCGTTTATACCATTTGTTACTAGAGGTGCTGAGATGCTCCAAAGGATGCTTAAGATAGATGCCCTGGTGGTGGCTGTCATGTAAGAATCAGAAGTATTAGACTCCTAGGAGGAGATCCACAGGGCTTGTTGGGCCCCTGTAAGATGTTTGTGTGGCAACAGCCTGAGCATTGTACTTTGACAGACATTACTGGATGCTCTTGTCATTGGCAGATGGCACAGAGTGTTCATGTGTAAGGTAGACTTGAGGTCTCTTCCTGATTGCTCGTGTTCTGGCAGTGAGAATCATTGCTTTCAAACTGTATTTCTCAGATCATTAGTGAGAAATTCCTGAGCTAGCCATGCTGTCTTCTGCTGCTCAGTTCCACTAAGCCTGCCCCCTTCATGTTTGTGGAAATAGTTACAGAACCTTCTCTTAGAGATGAGCTCTTCAGGTTCTTCATTCCTTATAGGAAATGCATGTTTGCACAAAATTTATGCACACCCCCTGTATACTTCAAATCACCAGTACACATAATCAGTGTGTCAATAGTTGCTATTGTATGTTATTTATATATTGACAAGATGAAATCTGCATATATTTGGCAAAGGTGTGTGTGTGTGTGTGTGTGTGTGTGTGTGTGTGTGTGTGTGTGTGTGTGTGTGTGTGTGTGTGTTGAGGTCTCATGTATTCCAGGCTGGCTTCCAGGTAGCTGTGTAGTTAAGGATAACCATGAACTTGTTGATCATTCTATCTCCTGGATGCTGGGATTACAGGCATACACAGTTTATGTGGTTTAAGATCAAGCCAAGGTCTTTGTGCATGCTAGGCCAGGACTCTACTTACTGAGCACATGTCCAGCCAAGTCATGCTTTGTAAACCATATTTTTGAGTCATGATTGGTCAATTCCATACAGTGATACACGTTTAAACAAGTGGCATTTTTTTCCAGGAGAAAGATAATTGTGTAAGAGCCTATGGCATAATGACACTGTACTGAGGACACATGTAGCCTCTATTCCATAGCTGCTGCAGGGTTTTGAAGACGTCTCTGCCAACTGTGACATTGCATTGGTTGGTGTCAAGAGGATAACTGAAGAAAGCACAAGGGTTGGGGACTTGAAGTTGTGTTGTGTCAAAGTCATTTTCGTTTTGACTCTTTATTTATAGATTGTGTCCTTTACAGTCCAGGAGATTAAGAAAACTGGAGAGCTTAGAAAGCAAGTATGTGTGCCAATTAACACTTGCATATTTGAAATGTGGAATTCCTCAAAGACAGTGACCCACGTGCTTAATAAAACTTCTTGGGTCCAGGAATATCCAAATTGGCATCTGTAAAGGAAAAATTCCTGTTTTTTAGTGCTACCCCCATCCTAAGCAACATGCAATTATTGTCATTTTAATTTGGAGTTTGGACATAAGTCTGTGAAGTGATTTATATAGATGAAGTTTGCCACTGAATAATAAATAAATGAGTTGCCAATAACTCTGAAATGGTGTAACAGCACCTCCTTTCTATTGTCAATCATCTTTAGCACAAACTTCTGTGGTTAGAGTGCCGTAATGAGTACCTGCCGACTGCGTGGAGGCCTTGAAGTTCTGCAGCACAATCTTAAATGAGAAGATGCCCACTTGGCATTCTATTGAAGGGTTCTGAGCTGGCAACACTTACATACACACCCACCCACCCACCTACACCACTCCAAGACCCCAGAGCAAGAACAAAGCAAGCTATGATACCCAAGAATGACCAACATATTAAAGGTATGCATTTTAAAAATTCTTCATTTATACATATTTATATATACAATTTTAAAGAAAATTATCCCTATCTGTGCCTCCTGGTCCTTATTCAAATTGGGAGCCTAATTAATTACAGTATCTATTTGAAGCCTTTTCAGTTAAATTTTAATATACACACACTACAGCTGAAGTCCTTCATTCCCACTCACTCTTCTGCATAGTCTTATTCTTATGGCTTTAAGAAAAGCAGACATTCCCCAATATCCCTTCGACACTTTATCTGTCCCGCTATAAGGCTCTAGTTCTTTTGCTAATTAGGGGCCTGAAAATTATTTACTCTAGGTTTAAATTAAAGAAACAGACAAGCAATCTGGTGTAAAAAAGCAGAGTCCCAAATTCTGTGGAAAAATGAGTCTGTTTAATTTCTCTTTAGGCACAGAGCTCCTCAGCCCTGGGTAATGGAAGGTTGAGGCCGAGTGGTCCCCCTCCACCTTGCCGTGGTGTAATGCAATTTAGCTTCATTAAATTACTGGAGGGCCAGTTACTTAAGCAGAATATTGATTTTCAGTCTGGTCCGTGTTTAACATAATTCTGCGTAGGCAACAGCTAATTCTGCATTTGAATCTAACACCCTAATGGAATTACAAGATGCCGCTTGACCACAGGAGGCCGTGCGGCTGTCCTCTGCACACCTCGTGACAGCCTTTCTTCAACTTTAACCCCTCTCTGAGAAGTGGGTCTCTGCTACCAGGGACACATGTTACAGCTGCTGTCCCCTTACCTGGGAGATGGTTTAGAGGCAAGAGAGAATTATCTGTGGGTCTGTATTTTTTAAACAGCTTGAACATAATAACCTTAATAAATACTGTGGGTAATACCCACAAGTTTCACTGGTATTCTTTGTGTTTATGAGAAAAAAATGAGGCTTCTCTTCAAGTTCAGTCTTTCTTCACACAGTTCTGATGTCTTCATAATTCGGTTTAAAAAACTTTTGGTGAAAAAAAATAAAAAAAACCAAACATTCCTTAGCAGCAGCAGATAATGTCCCTGTTGGCTGTGGGCACAGAAATGTCTTTTGAGAACGTAAACATTTTTATCAGGCTGGATGACCCATGCTTGCTAACTGTGATCCCAGCCACCGAGAGGTAGAACAGAAGGACTGGGATTTTAAGGTCATCTTCGGCTACCTTGCCAACTCGAGGCCAACCCGAGTTATATAAAACCCTGTCTCAGAAGATAAAAACTGTAGAAGTTAGGATTTACTTTATTTCTGGCAGATCATAATTTTAAAGAGATTACTATTTTTTGAAATTTCCAAGAAAAATGAGTGGGATTTTAAGTTTTTTTCATTAGCCTTGAAGGAGCTCTTTGATTTGAACTTCATGTGAATTCAGGAGCCTTCTGTAGGACAAGAAGACACAGAGAGAGACAAGGGACAATGGCCAGGTAACATGTATCCACATCAGAAGCCACAGTCATCACTCTCATTTCAAGAGAGAAGCAATCCTTGGGTCAGTGTCTGACAGCAAATTCACTGCTTCATGCCTGAATGGCCTGCTTTGCCAGATAGGCCTACACCATGTATTCATCTTTGGAAGGTCTCACAGTTCTACCTGCCACTCAGAACTTACCTCAGGCCCAGGAGCTAAGGAGCCTTTTTAGCTGATTGTGTGGAGGGACATCCGTGTATCCTGAGTGCCTGAGGGGACCCAAGCCAGGGTCACATCTAAACAAATGGAGAATGAAATTTAGGAGAGTGGGTTTATTGCTTAGAATGGCTGTCTGACCCAACCACCTGCTTCCAATCAGGGGTCATCTAGCATTCCTTCTTTGGGATTTTACTGAGTTCCAAAAGCCTTCGGGGTTTTCTGAGAGTAGCTGACGTTTGTCCATCATCTCTAATGTCTTAGGTGTCCACGCTGCTCTTTTCCATGTGAGTGTAGCTTGAGTCTTTTTAGCATGGCAGAGTGCAGATAGCCCTGTGGAGCAAAGCCATAAAATCATAGCAGGTTTCTACAACTATGCAAAGAAAAAGTCTGGAGAAATAACCACCCCCCCAAAGAGGGTCATGGGAGAGGTTGTCAGGACAACATGTACAATTTCACCCTAAATGTGTGATGTTTTGATCACTGTAGTCTTTCTCTTTCAGGCTTGCTGTTGAGCTGGAGAAAACATTTGAATAAATACATACAATTTTGCTACTCATTTACAGCATTTTCCTGTATCAACTCCCCATTTCCCAACCATAAAATGTCTTTTTAGAACATGTGTACTTTACGAAAGAAAAAAAATAGGTAAACATCTTTAAGAGACTAATTAGATACATTTTAACTGGGCTAGAGAAGCCTCATCAGAAGGTTTTCCACTTCCTTCCTAGTGATTTCATTCATAAATATTTAATAATCAGGTGGGCTCCCTGTAATTCTCTCCTGTATGTTCTTGGTCCATTTTCAGTTCTACTCATTTGCCTAATTGATGTGGAAAACAGCATGTGGCATAAGTATGTATTTCTGTGTATTTGCTGTGGAGGAAATGGACCTTAGACAAGCTACAGTATAAATCTTAAGAGTAGAGTAATTCGGAAATTGTCATAATATTCTATATTAGGAACTGCTAAGCATACTTCATGTCTAAATTAAATCACATTGGAGGGTAGAGCATTTGCAAGATTGTAGATTGTTTAAAATTTTGACAACAAATATCAAAATAGTGTTTTGTTTTCATTTTTATGTTATGCCTTCCATTGAAACCATTTGAAGTGTGACAGCATGAAGGAGAGGGAGCTTCATTACATGCTTATTACCTACTCTCCATGAGGCAAGTACTGGTCAGCACAGGCTAACAATGGTGGACATTTCTTAGACCTCACATAACATGTTGACAGAGGGAGGGGATTTTTGGAAATGAGAAATTTGTAAACATCCTAGACCCTCTTTATTTGGAGCTCTGGAAGGGATTCGAGGATTTAGGATGAGTTTCAACAATCATAAGATCATGTTTTATGATGGCTCCCTCTGGTTCTCTGTGAACAGCAAAGCTTTGACTAAGGAATGAAGAGAGGACTAAATGGCCATCCAGAGATGAGCATGAAACTCTAAACTCCAGTCTCTGATGTAAAACCAGGAACCCTGGCCCATTAAAATGTGCAACCACATTCCCATGGGTGGAGGACTACATCTAGGAAAACCTTCACCTTCTTTCTGGACACAATGAACTGTTCGTTCGTTTGTTTGTTTGGTTGGTTTCTTATTTATTTATTTGTCCATTTGTTTGTTTGTTTGTTTTAGTTTTCAAGACATGGTTTCTCTGTGTAACAGCTCTAGCTGTCCTGGAACTTGCTCTGTAGATCAGACTGGCCTCAAACTCACAGAGATCTGCCAGGCCTCTACCTCTCAAGTACTGGGATTAAAGGCGTGCACCACCACTGCCTGGTCTGCAGTTAACTATTGTTGACAAGTTGTTAACACAAAGGGTCATTGGAGGCAGCTAGAATGCATTCTTTGCATTCTGTGCTGCAAGTCTCCACTGGCCAGTTAAACTCTACTTTCTCCCCAAGTCAAGTTTTCTTCCAGAGTTACATTTTCTTATATTGTGAAGGCTGAGGGATGCTAAACATAGTCAGGAAGAGCCCAGTCACCCCATCTCCGTGGGGGGAAGTTCCACTTTGGTGTGTGGGAGACTTCCCAGTAGTTTCCCAGTAATAGACATGATACATTCTGGGTGTGCTCAGCACTCAGGCACACCTGTCCTCATCTTCCATGGTCAGAGTGGTCTCAGCCACATGGACCTTACGCCAATACTCCCAACCTACTAGATAGCCCTGTCTACATTAGGATGGGTCTTTTTTCTTTCAGATCCTGTCTCAAAAGCCAGTCAATTGTGTAGACCCCATCCCAGATACATCTAAGAATATGCTTTGTTAATCTCTGAAGTATTCCTTGACCACTGTAATTAATCCCCACATTCTTTTTTTTTAAAGAGACTTCCTAAATGCTTTAGAAAAACATTGCCAATACAAAAATAACTAAGAAGGAATATTCAAGTCAATTTGCTTTTAGAGATAATGAATTCATGGAATGTGGAGCTGAGGTTTGCTTTTGGGGGAAGAGGATAAAAAGTGACATACAGAAAACAAAGCAACAGACAGGAGTGATACCAAATTAACCTAATTTGTAATTACTAAGAAAGAGTTGCAGCAAAAAAAGGGGGTAGGGGATACAGAAGTCAGGAAAGTGAAGGGATAATAAAAGTGAATTCTCTGAAGACACATCTGAAGTTTGAAAATAGATAGACTGCGATAATTTTAGACACTCTAAAGCCATCAGTACAGAATGAGAACCAGAGGCAGAGTGAGTGGGGAGGCAGGTTGCCTGCAGAGGAGGAATAAGATCAGCCCCAGCCCTGTGTTTTCCAGAAGTCTACAGAACAATACCTCCAAAGTGCTGCAACTCTAGCTCAACCTTCAGTTCTATTCCCAAACTCACTCTGCGTGAAGACAGAAGACACCTTTGAAGCATGTGAGGAAATGTAAAGCTCAGAACCTCAGCAGAGTTTTAGGGAGTTGTTTAGTTATGTAACAAGGACACAATCTAAGAAAAAGGTGAATTCCTGCGGCCAGAAGTCTTCCTATTAAACTCATCACAGTGGGATTCAAATGTGCCAGCTAAACAAGGTTTCCAGGGAGAGAGAGTAGCACATTAGAATAGTTGGGCAGAGGGTTTTAGGAGGTGGGTGGTCATCAAGAAAAGGAAAATTCTTAAAAAATCTTTTCAAAGTTCCATTCCCAGTTTCCTCTTCCTCCTCTCCTCCTGCTCCCTCCACTTCCCCCACCTCCACTTCCCATCTGCTCCTTGGAGAGGGTAAGGCCTCCCCTAGGCAGTCTACTCAGTCTGTCCCATCATCTAGTTGAGGCAGGACCAAGGCACCTCCTTCCCATCCCCCGCACCAGAGGGTATCACTAAGTCAGTTTGTACATTAGAGTTAGACCTTGGACCCACTGCTAGTGGTCTCATATATTGTCACAGTCACACCATTGTCATCTATATTAAGGGAGTCTAGTTCAGTCTTACACAGGTTCCCCATTTGTCAGACCCGAGTCAGTGATCTCTCACTAGCAGGGGTCAGCTGATTCTGTGGATTTCCCCGTCATGGTCTTGTCTCCTTTGTTCATTTTATGGTTCCTCCCTCACTTTGATTGTACCACGAGTTTGGCCCAGTGGTTAGCTGTAGATTTCTGCATCTGCTTCCATCTGTTTCTGGAAGAGGGTTCTAGCTTCTCTGTGGTTATGAATTGTAGGCTGGGTATCTTTTTTTTTATGTCTGGTATCCACTTGTTAGTGAGTACATACTATATTTGTCTTTCTAGGTCTGGGTTACCTCACTCAGGTTGTTTTTTTCTGGTTTTGTCCATTTGCCTGCAAATTTTAGGATGTCATTGTTTCTTAGCACTGAGTAGTACACCATTGTGTAAATATACCACATTTTCTTTATCTACTGGAAAAGGAAAATTTATGACTGACGTGATATAAGCAAGAGCTTAGAAAAAGGAAAGAATGCTTACAGAGTAAAAGAAAAGAAATCACCTTTAACTCAGTCTCGGGAACATTGTCTATAGTGACTCAGGACCAATTGGTCACTGAGAAAAGAAATGTAATTATCGCTGAGACCCGAGTGCTGCCGCAAGCATCATTTCTAGGATCAGAGCAACAGAAATGATACTCATTCATTGGTTTTTAAGTGTTGGAAAACACTTGCAGGCATGATTCAGCAGTGACCCACAGAGTCTCTATCAGGATATATAAGCTATAACCCTGGTAATGCAAAAGAAAAGGACAGCTGAGAAAATCCAGAGATGGGGTGAAAGCAAAGCAGATGCCTGTGTGAAAATGCAACTAATTGCTTGATTCTCCAAAACGAGCAGTTGAGGAACCTAACCAAATGAGAAGAGGCATGGTGGGTGGGGGAAACTGAGCTAAATTCTTCCCTTTCTAAGCGATCACTACACAAGCAACTGTCTCCATTTGCTTTCCTTTGCTGTGACAAAACCCTGACCGCTTCACAGTCGGCCACAGAAGGACATCAGGGCAGGAGGGAGTTCAAGGCAGGGGGCTGGATGCAGGAACTGACGTAGAAGCCACGGAGAAATGCTGCTTGCTGGCTTACTCTCCCTGATTACTCACCGCCCACAGTGGGCTGGGCCCTTCCAGATCAACTGGCAATCAAGAAAATGCCCCACCAACATCCCCATAGAGTAGTCTGAGCCAGTCCATTCCTCAGTTGAGGTGGCTTCTTCCAGGCGACTCTAGTTTGTGTCAGGTTTATAAAAACCAGTCTTCATAGCAACATTGAAAGTTAAATCCAGAAATAAAAATAAGTATGTGCACCTGACTTATGAAACGTAGTTGAAATTCATTAAAGAAATAAACAAAGAAACTGAATGAGGAACATGGAATGTGGAACTAAGGATGGAAACAACCTTAGAGGAGAGCTTTCCTTTTGAACGTACCTGGATTATTCAGTATTTAGTCACTTTTACACTACTAATATTTTCTAAAGCATTTAGAGTGTCTTTTTTAAACAAACAAACAAACAAAAACGAAACAAAAGAAACTGTGTTGATTAGTAATGGTGGTCAACAAACTGGGTTCAGAAATACCCAGGGGATGAACAAAGCCCACATCTGGATGCGTCTAAAAATGGTGTCTGTAGAGCTGGCTTTTTATAAAACATTCTTTTTATTTATTCTTTATGTCTTTCACATCATGAGTCTCAGTCCCATTCATTTTCCGTCCCTGTGTATCTGCCCTTGCAGCACCCCCACTCCCCCTCTGCTGATAAAATTTAAGTAAAAAAAAGAAAAAAGAAAAGAAATTAAGGGGGCAAAATCTCATTATGGAAGCTGTAGTGTGACAATAGTGAGTCATTCAATAAATCTTTTTGTCCATACATCTTTCCTTGCAAGTATTCATTGCAAAGAGTCATTGGTCTGGTTTGAGGCCTCTGGTTTCTGCTCTACTATCAATGCTGGGCCCTCACTGGAACTCTTCTTGGTTATCATGCTGTTGCCCTGTGTTGTTGAAATCCTGGAGCTTTGGGTCTGCAGGACCAGTCCCTTCATGGTGCTTTAGGAGATCACAGATGGGATGGATATTGCTGTGGGCCAACCTACAACACTGGTTCTGAGCCTGGGTATTTGCAGGGTATTTGCAGCCGTCAGCTGTCTAGCTTTTGACAAAAGACCTGAAGGTAGCTGACCCACCTCTAATGTGGGCAAGGATATCCAGTAAGCTGGGAGCCCCAGTGGAGCAAGAGCAGGAGAAGGAGAAAGGCCCAGGATGGAACCAACATGGCAGAAAAAGGAAACATGATAACACAGCATTCCATCCTCCATCTCTCTGCATCCTGATGAGGTAAGCAGTCTCCTCCACTGCTTACCTTCAACATCGTGATGTCCTGCCCCACCACAGGCCCAAAGAAATGGAACCAAATGACCTGAGATTGACACCTCTGAAACTGAGAGTCACAATGAATCTTCCCTTCTTGGGTTGTTTCGGTAGAGTCTTCTTGCCATAGCAATAAAGACAGCAACATAAAATGAGTGTGATCATCTCTTAAAGCAAGTGAGTGTGGTCCAGATGCCCCATTTTCATGGTGTTTCCAACCAGGACTATGAGGGAATGGTTACAGACTTTCCTTGTTCACTTCTTTTAAAAGATGTCTCACAATATGTCCTGAACTAACACTGACAAATGAGTGAGAGACAGAGCAAGGCACTCCACATTTTAAGCCCAGACCAAAGAGAGCCTGCGGTCTCATTCTAGACATTATCCCAGATGACCTGCCGACCTTCAGTGTGGCTGTGACAACTCTGATCATGTGAGGTGAGGACAGGTGAGCTCGGGTGGTGAGCACACCCAGAATGCATCACTGCTCCAACAATGATGCCTCCCAAATGAAAAAATCCTATGTCTTCCCTTGCCTTTTCTCTTTCTTCGCCCTACTTTGCCCTTGTTTTATAGGTGCAAAGATCTTGAATCCCTCTGAGAATATATCCTAATTTACTTTGCTGGAAATATCTATATGCATTCTGTACTAAATATTTCTATTGCTTCTTTGCATCCTAGTTCAGTGTTTTCTCTGGTCATTGAATGATGTAGAACTATCTTTCTAGCAATTATAGGCTGTCCCATCATATTATAAAACAACTATAGAAAAGCTGACTGGAAGCTCACTGTTGCCTGTCAGGCAGATTTGCTTTGTGTTTCTTGAGTAACGGGTCTGCTGTTGCCTAAAAGAAGACACGCAGGAATTCTAAGGGCTTATTTGGGGTAACTAACACCTATGTACTTGTTCTTTTCTCCAGAAAGCTTTTACTCTTTCAGGACACATTCTCATGTGTCAAGCTCTTGGCTACTAGATCTACTTAAAGATAGCTGTTTGTCTGAAACCCAGTCCTGCTTTGAGACCAGGGGCCATTCATGCCTTCTGTCCCCCATGTTTTCTCTGAGTCTGCTGGATGCTGGTCCCTCTAAAAGTCATTTCTTTCTTCTTTTGAATCTCTTGTGTTTTTAGCTAGCATTTCTTCATTAACTTTTGCTTTTAAATTTATTTATTGTCTTAGGTGTGTGTGTGTGTGTGTGTGTGTGTGTGTGTGTGTGTGTGTATGTGTACAGGTCAGAGAAAAACTCTCCCAACACCTTGTGGGACTCACGGATCAAATTCAGTGAATTAATCTTGTGTTCAAGTGTCTTTACCCTCTGAGTCAGCTCCCTACCCCCACTCTTATCTTTAAGAACACTTTAAACCTCTGATTTTCTCCATTTTCTCTTGTGTTTAGTGATGAGCATTTGTGGACTATTTAACTTGTTCTAAGGAGGGGGTGGAAGAAACTGTCTGGAGCAGGTGGGAGGAGCTGTGTGAGCCCCATTTTGGTCTGAAGCTCTTAATCTTACTTTTCAATCATCATCTTATTTAAGAACACTTGCAGTGTTGTAGGTTTGTAATTATGAGAAAAAGAAACCCACACCATGCCACCGTGAACTGTATGTTTACTTTGGAACAATCTGCCTGGCAAGTCAAACTGTAGTGTTATAGCACACTAAATCTTCCAGTGAGACATGCTAGTGTCAGCTTTGATACTGAGCTGGGTGTTATTTGCAGGGGTGTCTTAAGAGCAGGGGAGAGACTGTCTGTCTCTTCTTAGCTTGAATCACTCGGACTCCAGGATTAGGGTTCTCCTGGAGCTCTCTAGGGTTCAGGGAGTAACTTTGTTGGAATCCAGATCGTAAGGAGGCCTGAGCATCAGATGAGTCTGCCTGTGCCCTAGGCTCATGGACCTAGTCTGTATCCTGTTCCACTGGGATATAAGGAAACCAATGGCCTTCTCCAACTCTGAGTGGCCTCCTCCAGCCCAAGAAAGGGATCTCACCCCCACCTCCTGAGTGCCTACTGAGGTGTTTGCTAGAAGCCTCCTGCATAGGGTTTTCCCTAGTATCTTTTTTTTCCTGGATGAATCATACAGTTATCAACTAAGTCAGCTATGTGGAACTGTGAGCTATGCATACATATGAGCCACAGGTGGTAAAATCATGGGGAATCTGGCTACTGTGGTCACACTGCGAGTGATGAGAGTACTGTGGTGACTTCATGGGTGATGAGGACAGTGAAGTGGCATGATGAATGATGAGGACATTGATAACACTGAGGATGATGTGGACACTAGGGTGGTATCCTGAGTGATGAATCTGAATCTTCCCATTCAGTCACAAGAAAAATAACTTTGATCAAGAAGGACAATTGCATCTTTTGTTACCTTCACTTCCACAACATTATCTTCTGAATGTCCCCAAAAGGATGGGCTGGGATGTGAGAGGCTGATGGAGGGAAGAGAAGAGTCTCCCTTGACAAAGTTACTACTGCTTGTTAGACCTTCAATGACAACATGTCTGTCTCTACTTTTAGGAGAATTTCCTTTCAAGGAGAAAAAAATGAGGTGACTGTTAATAAATGAGCTTAACTTGATCCATGACCAAAGATCCATGTAATGACTTGACTGTATCTTCCATGAGTTAATCTTGTTGACCTCCAAATCTGTTACATTGTCCATATATCTGGTGTAGCTGCCCATCACATATCATCAGGGGGCTGGGTTCACCACTGTGACACCTGAAGTTGCTCAGCCAATGTCTACAGGGCATCCTTTCTCATAGGGACCCAGCCTGGCTTCCTTGCTGCACTTACTCCTTGTCATTCTTGCACAAAATTGCCAAGTGTCTATGACTTAGAATGTAATAGAAGAAGAGCTCTCCAGAGATGGCTAAGAGACTGCAAGTTAGGTTTACTAGGTAACTCACACATAATGTCCTAAATAGGTGATGTCACTTTGGTTCCCTAGTTCTAAAACCTGGGGCAGCAAACATAACCATGGAGTCACTGCTCTTGTTAGTTCTGAACATCTTGGTCTGATTGTAGTTGAGATGGGGGACAGTGTTGACTTTATAAGATTGCCAGACGATATGGAGCCCTTCATGGAGAACAGTAGGGCCAGGGCCAGGAAGCCTTTTCTAGGAAGGGCAAAGAAGACATTGGAGATTGGAAACGTCAGAATGACTAAGCCAGTTTGTGGCTACTAAACGCCACTAAAGGTCAATGTGATGACCCTTGAAACACATCAAGTGTTAGGAATGCCTCTGATGCAATCTTATTGCTTTTGCTAAAAGGAGAGATCATTCGAGGAACAGATGCCTACAGACCACTGTTAAGATCTTTTAATATTGGCCCTTGATTCTTTATGTTTGGATATAGCTGTTTCTAGAAATTCCAATGAATTAGAACCACCACTTGAGTGAACATACACAGATTGCATTCAGTGTGCCAAGCCCTCTGTCAAACTCTAGGGTGCCAAAGAGAGTAGAAGCAAGCCCCTGGCCTCTGATTTTGTTTGTTTGGAAGATCCCTGTGAGTGACCAGGAGGAGCCTGGATACAAGCAGAGCTGCAGACCAAGCTCCAGTTAGAAAGCTCTTTTTGATTCTTTAGGCATCTTTGAGATGGAAAAATGTGTGTGACAGAAACATGCTAGAAGGGAGCTTTTTTGGTTCCATGGCTCTTGGATGATCCCCATTTGGTACTGGAAAACTATCAAACCAGATCTTTGCACAATTCTGCGTTTTCATTTTGTCTGCCCAGCTATAATGTTAAATCCAGTTCATAAGTGAAAAGCTCCCCACTTTTATTCCCTCCCATGATCCTGCACATGAATGCTAGTCTGTTGCTTTAAAAATGGAAATTCTATCTCCTTCCTCAGCCCTCGGGATGACTTTAGTGCATCATTGGACGTCAGGCTTGGCTTGTTTGTTAGTTTCTGTTTGCTTAGTTTTCACTTGTGGGTCTTTCCCCATTATTCTTTAAACTTCTTCAGAATCATTCTGTCGTGTTCACTCCCATGTCCCTAATGCTTGGACCGTATCTGGCATGTTGAAGATCTTCAATCAATATTGGCTTCAGTGAATGACTGACTCGGCTTATTGATTGCATGAATGGACATGTGGCCTGGACTGAGATATTCTCTGGGGATTGTCTGATAGTCTTTGTGTATAGGGCCTTTCTTCTGCATTGCCACAGAGTGAAATAGCAGAGGATTCCCAATAGTCTCACCACTTTACCTAAACCAGTCAGAAAGAGAGAGCAGGAACACAGAGAAAGGAACTTCCTGGGGCATAGTGAGGGCCCCCAAGATAGGAGAGGCTGACTCAGCCCTCAAGGCTCAACCTCAACCATTTCACACTGGGGAAATGAATCATTAAGTCTCCCGTTTGCAGTAATGAGTGTTTGTCCCACACAATCAAGAAAACTTGACAATTCAAAGATGATATGTTGACAGTAAAGCTCCGATTTTTTAAATATGTAAAAATATATCGTTGTACACCAGGTTATTTGTTTTCTATTCTACAAAGTCACACTAAGTTTAATATGTGTGGAGCTGCTGTTGCTCCTCTCCACTTCCTTCCTCATCTTGAAATGGTGCCCAGAGCCTCTACCGTGATAAGCAATAATTCTGCCATTGAGCCACTTTCAAGCCTTTGGTTTGATGTTTATACACAAGGTTTTGCTATGTAGACCAGGTTAGCCTTCAACTTGTGATCTTCCTGCCTCAGCCTTCTCAGTACTGGGATTACAGATGTGAAGTTTCTTCCTTGTGAAGTAAAGATATTTTGGACAAGGTGACCATATCTGTGCCCTTTCCCCTGTTCAACCTGATCCTCCAAACTGTTACCTTCCTTCCAGCTTCCTCTGTCATTCATGTGACTATCTCACTCTCCTCTCTCAGAGGCCCCACGCGCCTGGCTACCATAACTACTCATCCTGATACAACATCATCCCTGGGTCTTGCTAAGCCATTTAAATGGCCTATTGGTCCTAAGTATTCCCTTCCTATCAATGCAAGGCTTGGCATCACAGAATCATTTGGTTCAAAGCTGACCCAAAGCTTTCCCACACGTATCTTACCTTCTGACAGAGGACTGTCATGGAGTCTCTCCCACATTCAAATAACCAATCTTTTCCAGTGATTGCTATGACTTCCCTTTTCCAATTAACCTCTGCTCTTCTGGTTCTCATCTTCTTTCTTTCCCTGCCCTGACTATTATCAACGGGGCTTCTACTCCCACCCAACCACCAAAGTCCCTCAAATAAAATGCCAAGGGCCATCCCATAGATGAGCACAAGAGGGGAGTGGAGGAGGGACAATATGTGGAATTATGCTTGCCAATACTGCTGTCTCTGTCACAGATCCCCTTTCACAATGAACTCTGCCTCTCCATCTTTGAAGAACATTGTCTTCCCTTTCTGGCCCCTAGCCTTATCTTCTCCAACCCCTACTTATCCATGAGTCTCACATTCAGGCATATTAATTTGGGTTCTACATTGCTCCAAATATGCTTACTGTGTAATGTGTGTATATGCGCATTTGGGTGGGGGGTGCATACCTGTTGCTAGGGATTTAACCCAGGGTCATACATACACTAGACAAGAACTAGAACTGGGCTATTCTCCACCCTCCCCTTTTATTCTTTTAATATTTTGCAATGGTATCCTAACAAGCTGCTAGGTTGGCCTTGAATTCACTGTTTAATCTGGGCAAGTCTAAAACTTCATATCCTGAGTAGTTTGTATAATAGGCAAGTGTCAACAAATCTGGTGCCAACATGCTTGTCTCTTAATATGTGATGTTCAATGCCCAAAACCATACTCCTGGGGAGAGCATTTAGAAAACAAGTCTTGTCATGTGTTACCCTGTCCAGGGGCTTGGTGTTGCTCAAAACCCAGAAAGCTTTAGCTCCTGCAGCAGAGGCAACAATACAGGGTCCCTTCCTTCCATCAAGATTCAAGCAGCAAGGGTCTGACTGGTCCCCTCCCAGGAGGCCCACACCAGGCCCTCAGTGTTAATTGCATTTAACCCAGTGTGGTACCTCATTTTTTGTGTTCTGCAATAACTAACATGTAAACTCTGATTGTACTTGGCAATTACTTTCACGTTGGTTCTATTATTGAGGTCAGGCATGTGAGAGAGTTATAGCTCATCTGATTTAGAGACTATCACACTGGACATGGGACAGGAAGACTCCTTCTGTGTGTCTGTCTGGCAACTGTAGTGAGATCTGGGCTGATTTGGTCTGAGGATGCTAAAAAAGAGTGGTAAACACATCACTAAATGGAAATTTTGATTCTGGCTGATGGAGAAAGGCAGAATTTTTAAAGTATAATAATAAAAACGTTCTTTCTCATAAAACTCACCCCTGCTGGAAGTTGTATCACAATGCTGGTAGTTTGGAAAGTCCATGGCAGTGAGGGATAATGACTTATTAGTATTTTTTTGCTTGAATTTTCCGCAGGGATTTTGACATGTGTCTGCTCAAGTTTGTTAATGCTCTCATCTCAATGGGCTCATTTGGCAGCACACAAGGACAGAGGTCAGTGCCGGGTGCTAACTTGTGGGGTCAGCCCTGCTCAGTCTGGGCTTCTACACTAACGAGCTTAGAGAAATCAGCTTTGCTTTCTTGTTATGTTCTCCACACTGGCATTCACTGATGCTGTCTGGCACTGCAGACCAGGAACAAAGAGGGAGACACAAGCTCAGAGACTCAGCCCGTGGGCACTGAGGACAGCTGGGGAGGAAGCCTGACATGACCAACCAGCCATCATCATGGAGGCCCTGCAGCCAATGCACTGGTGACTTGTGGTGTCTTCATGGGAGTCTCTAAGGTGCTCTGCAGGCAGCAGCCTTTCACTGGGCAGGGCGACACAGTGTAGGTCCAATGGTTTAGATTTCACAAAGAGACTGGCTCAGAGTTTGACCAATTCATGTTCTTCAGGGAGGGATACACTGCAGCCCATGCCCAATTTCTGGGGCAGAGGCTCTGAATTCAAAGTAGCCATGGTGGATCCCTTTCTTTGGGGTTTTGCATGCTCCAGACCAGTGAGTAGTAGCCCCATAAGAGCTATGCATCTGCTGTCATACTCCCACCCCATCAGGTCCAGTTTCTGCAACATTTCTGTCACTCACCATTGGAGCTGGAGTCCCTGAACAGCCTAGCATGGCAAGTGTGCTATTGAGACCCAAATCAGATGCCCCAACTTACCCAGGAACTGTCTCAGAAGCTGAGCATGGCTGAAGAGGCCTATTTGATCTGTGGTCCATGGCTTTCCCCATCTTCTCTGTTCCTGTGGCAAACCTGTGGGTGTTGTGGGCACCTCTCTCAGAAAACCCCTTGCCTTTCTCCAATACCAGAATGACTCAGTTTTCCTAGAGGTTATAGTTTGAATACAGAGAGTTCCCTTCAGAAAGTCCATGTGTTGAAGGCTAAGTTCCTAGCTGTTGGCTCTATTTTGGAAGGTTTTGGAAAGATGGGAAATGGACCATAGCTATAGGAAGTGCATCTCTGGGTGTTTGTTTTTGAGGGCTGTATTTTGTCTTGGACTCCTGTAGGTCCCTGTTTCCTGTTCATCTGGATGTGACTGACATCTGCCACCCATTTCCATGATGTTCTCCTCAACTGTGGGCTCAGAATCAACAGAGTCAAGGAATGTGAACAAAAGACTTTGAAAAGCTAAGCTAAAGTACATCTTCCTCTTTCCACTGCAGGAAGGTACTGAAGATGGCAAGTCTTGACCTCAAGGTCATTCTCAGGCATGAGGCACTAAAAGCCCTTTGAACATTCAGCTATCATGTCACAGTCCTTATTAACCTAACACTTTACAAATCAGGAAACTGAGGCCCACAAGGGGGAGTTATGGGAGGTAAGACTAGTATTTTGTCCTCTGACATGGGTATATAGCCTTGGCATATATCCTGGAATATGTTCCTGTTATGCCTGTGTGGGGAGATACTCTGTCTTACCATGTGACTCTGTGAGGGTGTGGAAAATGGGGCAGGTGGCTAATAGGGTAGAGACAGGTTATCATTGATGAGCTGTTTGATCTCAAAGAAATCAGTCCCCGGGGTTAGGGTCTCAGAAGTCCATTCTGTCCTGTGCTGCTAAGAGAAAACCCCTGGCACTGTCACTTAAAGTGGCCTGATGCTCTCAGATCAAAATAACAGCACATCTTTCTCTGGCAGCTGACTCTGTCATTGTCCTGGGTTTACAACAGTGTGGGTATTTTTTACCCCTTAATCCTGAGAGCTGGGCTTCTCTGGACTGAGTTTTGGGCCATCAATGGTCATTCTTATTTCTTGGAGATTGAAGTTACTTTCCACAGCTCAGGGGACACTTGACATCAGCAGGCCTGGTAGATTAGGTCAAGGCCTGGTGAGCTCTTATGGCTCCACAGAAACTCATTCTAGAGGTTCTGCAGTCTGAACTGAGTTCCTCTATTCTGTCCTCACACATTCTGTTTTTCCCCTCCCACCTGCCCTTCATCCTTCCTCTCCAGTGTCCTCCCTTTCTGCCTTCCTCTCCCTGTGCCTTCATTTTACTCAGTTGAGCTGCTTAAGCAGAAAAAAGACTCTCAATGTTATCAAGGTAGTGAAAAGAGTCAATACTTCTGGAACATTCTTGGTGAGTTCAGTAGGTCTGACACAAACAGACCACCTTCCTATTCACCCTCTTCCTACTTTGGGCACTCATATTAGGGCAGTATGGACATGCAGGGATGGATGGCAAAGGATGTCTTCTAGTTGTCAGGTCTTAGGCAAGCTTAAACTATTCTTGGATGGGGGTGCTCTTACCCCCAAGCTCACCAAGAGTGTGAATAGCAGTGCCTGTCCCCTGTGTGGTGGGTGTTGGCAGGAGCTCACTTGTTTACAAATGAGCCACTCTTGTTCCATCTGTGCTTGTCAAGTGAGCTCTGCCGATGAATCAGGGGGCAGAGACATGAAGACTGCTCGGTCCCACATGCCTGGGAACCGAGACGGTCCCCTCAACTGTCTGTGCTTATCTTCTGTCTCCCTTGCTCTCCTAGTGCCCATGCCACAACTACCCCTTGCTCTCTGAGTGCTCATGCAATCAAATGTTCTCAGTTTTCCATGGGGTTGGAGGGTAAGGTCTAAGAAAAAAGAAGTACAAAATAGCATCCCTTAAAGAAATCATGGTGAGCTGGATTCTCCTGATCTGAAGAAAGAATAAAAGCATTAGAAAAATGTTCTTTTTCTAATATAAATGTGTGATAGAAAATAAAGCACATCTGTCTCTGGAAAGAGAACATGTGCCCCAGATTGGCTGCTCACTGAGGAGTGGCTGAGCAGCAGCCATGGCTTGGGAATAGACTGGGAACCCCCTGTCAAGGTATATAAAATATGAAGAGTCCAGCTCTATGGCCAGGACTCCACCATGCTTCACCTGTGCAGAGAGCTAGGCTTCACCTTCCCTGGTTTCTTCCTCTGTTGAGGTCCTAGCTTAGCCCTTCCCTGGCCTGGCTTTGGCTCCTCTTCCCATGATCCGCTTGTTCCTGGAGGTCTTCAGCTTTGTAGCTGGAACCTCTCTGGTGACCTTGCTGCTCTTCTCTCTCTGGTGCACCAACCTGGCTGAGCCTTTCTCAGAGTGTTCTTCCACACCAGGTCCTGCCATCTTCTCCTTCCAGAAGCGTTACTGAGGACTTCTGCTTCCTGGTTAGAGAACTGCACATCATGTCCCCGCAAACCCTGGTAGGATCTAATCTGTTCTCAGCTTGACCATGAACTCCATAGTCAGGAACCACGCTCAGCTCATCCTTGATCCAAGCATAAAGATGGGTGAGTTCAGTGTCTACCCATCCACACTTGAAGAGCACTGACTCACAATGTGAGTGGATATCCTGAGCCCCAGGTCCTTTGCCATAACTGAAGCTTTGGGAAAAAGCAGGCTCCCTAAAAGAAATTTGAAGTTAATAGCCAGATGGAGATGTCTGTAGGGTGGTAATTCCTGTGGGCCACCACTCTGGGTCAAGCTCACCTCAGTCTGGAAACCACTAGTAAGATTCACTGATTCCTGGCCACCAGCACAGTGTTGCTGTGCTTGTAGTGCATCTCAGGAGGGGTGCCCAAGACTGCAGGGGATGGGAGGACCACATATCGTTCAACAAGTGACATTGACTCTAGCCAGAGTGTCTGTCTGCAGGAACAAAACACTCTGCTCCTTTCTCTGAAAATGTGTGTAAGAACTACTTGTTTTGATACTGCGTGCCCCTGCCCACCACCACCCTGGGCCCCCACCCTCTGGCATGGTCAAACCAAGAAAAAAAAAAAAAAGATCTCAACTCACAATGGAGCAACTTCTATTTCAGATCGGTTTCTCCTCCTCTAGCATGGTCTATTTATTTTTATTGGTTTGTTTCTCATTAAATCCTTCAATTACTCTGCAGTGTAAAATGGCGAAATTATTGGCACATGCCACCTCCATCATGTATCTGAGTTTGCTTATTACACTTGCACAAAATGCCTGAACGGCATTTGCTTCTGCTGTGGGTTGAGACGAAGTTAATAAATATTATTTGGTGTTTTTTTTCCCTGAGAAGCACTGCTTTTCTTGATTGTTTTTACAGTTGGATTGGGAATATTGATTAATTCACCACTGTTACAATAATTGTATACAAGGAACAAAAAAAAATGCAGAGGTAACATTTCATCAGCTCCAGCAGATTAATTAGTTGTAGGAGATTAGGCACAGTGTTCCCGGGAAGATTTGCATTTAGAGGAGGCAAAACTTTCTTCCTTTTTTAAACCTTAAAAAAGCCAGGGGAATGTAATAGAGATCTCCACTCTTGGCCACTCCATACATAACCTCGGGCCAACATGTGACAGAAGCAGATGAAGAATTATGAAGTGAAATTATTGGGGATTGGGCTACAGAAAATCAGGAGAGTATAGTCATGCCAGCCCAAATCTAGAATGTAAGAAAACTGAATATGAATATTCAAATGATCTAACAGAAGTTCCCAGCACAGACTTAGTATGGAGTCTGCACCAGGAAAGCCTTTTCCAATGAATTCTCTAATGCCACACACCAGGGTTTCCTGCACCCGTGTTCTCTCAATGCTGGGAACTTGAAGAAGAGAAGAGTACTTTCCTTCTGGGTAGGGTCAGAGTGGGGAACCCTTGAAGCCTTCTGGCTTCAATGTCAGTCCCACTGCCTTCAGTCTAAGCACAGTAAAGAAATGCATGCTGGAGGCTATGCATTGTCCACATTTGCTGATCCAGGTTGGAAGACTGAACAAGACAGGGGTTTCCCTGAAGTGGTTGTGTGCACCTGCTAAGGATCCTGTTGCTCCACCTGACCATCTGGGTGCTTTGTGGTTGCTTTCTATACATGGTTGATGGGATTTTTCTATTTGGGGGCTTTTGACAGACACAGGAAGCTCAAATTGCCCTGCTGGACCAACAGACTGTTCAGAACCTTGACTTTTGAAACAAGACCACTTGATACAGCCTTCACTTTAAACCAATTGGTCATTCTGAACTTGTCCCCAAATTCTGAATTATGTAACTTTCCCCATCTTATTACTTTCAGACATCTCAAACCCACAGGAGACTTTAAAAGCTAAAATAAAGAGTATGTTCCACCCTCTGTCCCTGACACCCTGAGATGCTTTCTGAAGCATCTAAATTAATTCACAAATATCACATCAGTTCACCTCAAACACACACAGGCAAAGCAAGGGCAAGTTTTCCCCCATGTTCACTGGGGTGGGTCCTGGGTTCAATGTAGCTCAAAGCAACAGCAGAGGTAATTTGACTTTGGCTTTGTTTCTAGTAAATGTTATGGGTTTACTCTTGTCCACATGCCCAGAGGCTTTCACAGTGGCCATGTGTAACAGAATACCCAATCGAGCAGCTCCCACTCTACCCCACCAGGCATACCTCATTTCTGATGTAAATTGACACTCTCTGCTCTGTCTGTCATACCTTTACATACATAAAACATTTGGAGATTCTTCCCAGTGCATCCTTAGAGTGGGCAGTTGTACAGGAAGGTAAGTTTTGGGGGTAGGAGAAAGTAAATAGGCTCTGTGGGTCAGAGGTCACACTCGGGTGGACCTCAACTGTACCTGAGGTTAAGGATAAAGGCACAGGCTGTGGCTGTAGGCAGCTGCCACCATTCCTTACTATTCTGGCCTAGAATAAGATACTTGGCTTCCTAGAGACATTTCTTCAGAAAAAAGAATGCTTTTTTTGGTGGCACCATCCACTGGTAAGGCACTCATGCTCCTGTGAATAGCTCCTCACTCACACTCCTGTAAGTAGCACTAGTCACTGAATCACACACACACACACACACACACACACACACACACACACACACACACACACACGAGTTAAATGAGAAGAAGGAATAGGAGGGAAGAGGAAAGGAGTCAGCAGGAATGGGAAGGGAGCATGAGAATATGATCCAAATACATCATGCAAATGTGTGAAGTGTCATAGTCAAACCCATAATTATAGATAATTAACATACACCGAGAAGAGGTTTGGGAGAGAGCATGGTGCTATCCTGGCCTTGTACAAAAGTCTCCATATCTGTGAGGCTCTCCACTCTGCAATAGCTGACACTCTTCAGAAAGACTAGCACCCACTGGCTGTGGTGAAAGCAAGTTGCGGGGCCAATGCAGAGGGTCTCTGGATATGTAGCCTCCTCTCTAGGCCAGGGGCTCTGTGTGTGCTGAAGGCTTGGCCCACATTGGCTTTGAGGCCCTCCTCACATTGCAAGTCTAAAACGTTCTAGAAGGCAGTTTATGGATGGTACTGCTCCTCGTGTGAGGCTTCCCATGCGTGATACTATCGAGAGGGACTGTTAAGCGGCTAGGGAAAACCTCTGCTCGAAGCTCCAATAGTCACCACAGTGAAGTCCCATGGGGTTCCTTGCAGGCTGTGTTTCTACAAGGAAGTTCTGACCCATCTATCTCTAAGCTGGATTAGGAGTCCTCTCTCTGGACCTAGGGATGAGAGGAATGACCACACTTTTCCTGTTCTCTAGGTAAAATAAACTCGCCTTGCCTAAAGCTTTCTTAGCGGATGTGACAAGCCAGTCTCTTGCACATCCCGCCTCTCTAGACAGCCCATAAAACAATTCCAGCTTTTTCCGGCACAGAGGGGAATCTTAGGTGTGTTTGGGACCAGGCTCTTCCAAAAGCAAACTTCCCAAGTTCCCCCCCTGGCACCCCCAGCTGTGCAGGGGGTCCTCATGTAGAGATGGCCCTTTCCAGGTGTTTCCAAGTTTCCAAACATTTTTCTCCCCACCCCAGTCCTGGTCTTCATCAACAGTTCAGTGGGTCAATTACTTGCTCATCAATACCTCCTTTCTACTCTCTGGATTTGGCCTTTTGACCTAGATCCAGGGTAGGCATTTGCCTTATTAATTCATCAGGGGAGGGTTCAGTTGCCATAAGGGGTGGGAGAGACCTGTAGCATATCTGCATCTGTCTGTATGCCAGGCTCTACATAATAGGATAAGGAACAGAGACCCAGGAACAAAAAGACCAGCCTAGATTTACCTTGTGGCTCAGCTGCTTGGTAGATGTTATTTTATTTTTAAATTGGAGGATGGAGGATGTTTTCCCTCCATGTGTTAACACTTTCCTGTGTTAAATGACAGGAAAGCTGTGCTCACAAAGCTATTGGCTAAAAGGAAGGGATGGGAGTGCTGGGCAGCCACCAGCAGAGCAAATGTGTGGAGCTTCCCATGGCTCAGATGCCAGGGATGCTGTCTTTTCCTTGGAGGCCTAGGTCCATTGCTAAAGTGGCAAAGGGCATTGTGCATAGTGGCTCTAGAAGTCACTGTATCTCCGTGGGCTAGGCAATTGTCACTCTGCTTTGTGTGTGTGTGGGGGGGTCCTGCCAGTTGGAGGCCCCAGGAGCCTGCTTGGCAGGCTACTTCCCAGGATGGAAGGGATCCCCCTTGCCACTGGGGGAGGGATTGGAAGGAAGAGTCTCCATAGAGAAGACTCCTCCCCTCCCCACTACCTCATTGTTCAGGCCCAAGACCCAAGAGTCACCACTGGATACATGTTTCAGAGAGACAAGGCCAAGCTGGAACTGGGCAGGAGGACAGTCCAGCTGGAGCAAAGAGGCTCCAATGGGGCCTGCCCCAGAAAAGCACTGGCATTTAAATTTCCTGCCAGGTTTTGAAGCATCCGTTAATTTCCTCCCCTTCCTATTTGGCACTGAATTCCATGTCTCTGCTAGATGCACACAGCATCTGTAGACGTAGTCGAGGATGGCCTCGTAGAGCCGATCGATGGTGCGAAGGGGACTTCACAGCACATTTTTGATGAAGCAAATCCCATCTCTGGCCCAGCAAGATGGTGCTGGGTGGGGGAGGACAAGTGCTGAGGGGTATTCTTGGCAGAATCACTATCTGCCTCTAATTGGTCTTCCACTTTGCAGAAGAAGAGGAAATTAACAACCAGGATGCAGTTCTCCTAAGCAAACCTGTGATTACCCATTCAGATGCCTCAAGGAGCAGACAAGAGGCCAGTGCCTGTTCAACTCACCAGGGACATGATGCCAATAGTCAGTATAAACAAACTTGCACACAAACATCTGGGAGCTGAAGAGGGTCCTGGGAAAATAACCTTCAGGTCCCCATCTCTTTTCTTCACACAAGGCCTGTGTGCTTCAGGAAGGGGACAATTCTCACCTCTAGCACAAGTGTCCTCAGAAGGTGGACCAAGGGAAACATTTGGGCCAAACAGGAGACCTAAGCAAGATACTCCATATGGAATTTCTGAATCTGACCCTCTAGCCTTCCACCACAGACTGTTAAAGAATATGCATGTGCCAGCCATATGGAGGCATGTGTGCAAGTGTGTATGTACATACGTTCATGCATGTGTTTGAGTATGTGCTCATCCCAGCCTTTCTGGGCATACACTCAATGTGCCCGCTGGCTGAACTATTCTGTGAGGGTGACACTGGGAGTCTCAAGGAGAGGCAAGCTGAGACAGAAATCTCCATCATTCTGGACAAAGACATTTAACACTCTTCACCCTGTTCCCAGGCAACAGTGGAAGGCACAAGTTTAATAAAGTGGTTGAATGCTGCCAGGGATTCTCTTCCCTGCTATTTCCTGACTGTGCAAAGCGGTTGGGATTGTCACTGCTGTAAGAGAAGCTATAACTTGGGTACCACAATTGTCCATGGGAAACGGCATCCAGGAACTTCTGTTTTAAGCTGCATCTGCTGTTACTCACAGGGGCCTGGTGAGGGGTATCATTAGTTGTCGTTCAGAGTATGTGGCCCCCATGTCACATTGCATCTGTAGCTCCCTGAGCTGTGCCTTCCTGGCTGGGAAATGGGGAAATGTTCCCCCTTGTGTTACAGGATGTTAGGTTGGAGTGAGCCGTTGTGTGAGCCGCAGTGAATGTGCAGAACCTGCTGTTACTTTTGCTTTTGTGGCACTGGCTGGTGTCCTCAGAAGAGCCACTGTCAGTCCATTTGATTGACTGAAGGTCATCCTGCGCCTTTGCAGCCAGCAGTGTGTAGCATTGCTGACCACAGGGATTGAAGCTGAGGAGAGAGAAGATACTGCCCCAGGACTGGATGGTACCAAGACTCACCCTAGATGGTTGAAACCAGATTCCAATGATCTCTGCATACTTTGGCTTCCTTATCCTAGCCTGATTGGTGGGAGCTGCAGTGGAGCCATGTTACTATGTTATTTCTCTTGGGAAGCTGGCTTTATCTGCTGGCCCTTGGGCCTCAGCACCCTGTGCTATGATAAGAGTTAGGGCTGAGGCAGATGCTGGCACAGTAGTGTCCCATGATGTTCTGTCTCAGGAGACAGCCATCCTTATTGTTGCCCTTCTAAAACATCTGTAAAAGGCACATCTCTGACGAAAGCCAGTTTGCAAGCACCTGTAAATTTAGAGATGGCAGGAATCCTAGAGACACTTGGAGTCCTGGAGTTGCAGACACTTCCTTAATGTAGACCTGGGTTTCCCATGGCCAGCAGGGCAGTCTGCAGTCACTGCTAAGATGCTGGGTCAGCCATGTGAACATTACTGTCTCTCCTGCAGGATTCAGAGGCTGTGTTAAGAATGTGATTTGTTCATGGCTTTGAGTTTCTGTATCCTGGAGGTGAACGTAAAAGGGAAACTCGAGGAAAAGTTTAAATCCATGGAAGAATCAGAAGACAGCTTAGAGAGAGTACAAGTGGGGACTCCTTGAAGCAGTGCACCCCCAAAAGGGTTTAAAACACAGCCAGGAATTTTGGACAGCCAGGCTGAGGAAAAGTGTGCGTTCAGCAGAACTCGGCGACACCAGCTCGGAATAGTTTTAAATGTCTCGTCCCTCATAACGAGATTATTCAGTACAATGTCATTTGCCGCTACTGACATTTTCTTTAAAGTCATAAAGGCCTGCATAGTAATAAAAGGGCTCGGAATAAAATTAGGAATATCATGTATAAATTATCTTTAACCTTAGCTTCATTTGGACTGTGACTTTTTAGACCTGATCAATTTTCATGAAACTATCCACATAAAACTGTGAAAAAATATTTGATCCCTGGCTCTCGTAAAGGCAGCAGTAACAAGACGGCTACTTTACCTCTGGTTAATGGCGCTGTTGGTGTCAGTCTCTGTGGGCGATGCGGGAAAGCAGGGGATCATTTTGAAATTTAATGTAATTTCCCAGAGCATTGTTAGGGAAAACATCTCCACCAGCATGCATATTTTATACAAGTGCTGCGTAGTCAAGGACATTCTGCAACTCACTCCATTTTTTGCTTAGTTGGGAAAGTACTCACAGGACTATGGCACTTCTCCTGTTTTTCCAGGGTGTTTTGTCTGGGTGAAGTCCCTGCATCTTCTCTTATGACTCACACCCCAGGCAACCCTCTAGACCTGGGAGGGGAGCTTCCTGGAACTGGCAGAGCCAGCTTGGGGAGTATAACCAGGTGGACATCCAATCTATCCAGGGCAGAAGCCATGGTCCTGAGGACAATCTGAGAGGGCAGAAGCTGTGCCTGGGGGGATTTGAAGCCCCTGGAAGGGACTCTCAGCCACATTTGCGCCTATAGCTGGCTAACTTTCCATGCAAATACTACCTTGGGAAACTTTAGAGAGGGAAGGAAGCTCTTCTGGGGATCACAGAGAGATAAGATAACAAATTCCTAAGTTTCTGAAGGGTGACTTGCCCTTCCAGCATTTCTGCTTAGGGATTCAGAATTCCAGCAGAGCCCAGGCTCAGCCCGCCTCTGCACATCCCTGCCTACATCACCATCAGCAGCTTCTCTATGTGCACAGCAGGGCTCATGGTGATTTGAGAGGTCAGAGCTGAAATCGGCCCTGCCCCCAAGCCTGTAGTGTTCACAGGGCAATGACACTTGTCCTGTCCAGCCACCCCATACCCTCTTAGGTAAGACTGTGTGTGTAGTGAGCTGAGCTGAGGTCAGCGGGTTCAAAGCACGTGGAAATTCTGCCATTACTCCCTTCATAATCCAGACATTACGTTTATAGACCTCTCCTCCAGATGGTTCCCAGAGGGCATTTGCAAATTTAACAAACTGTGGCTGAGAAGTCCAGCCACCTCTCAGGTGGACAATCGTAACCACTGAACCATGGTCCCTCCCAAGGCCCCTACACAGTACACTGAAGCCCAAGTTCAAAGCAGAGCCTTCCATCAACCAGGACAGTTCAGTCTACCCTGCTGCCCTGCAGAGACTCGAGTATCAGAAGCAGTCTTCGTGCTGTGCCCAGTCAGATCTTTAGCCTCTTAGGAAGCCAGCATCCTGAACACCTGGGACGTGAAAAGGGGATGCAGTCACCCACTTCACCCAATTCAGCGTCTACTTGCCACCAGGATGCTTGACTGGAAGCTCTAGATTATCTGGGATACCTTACCTAGCCTGTTTCAGGGTGCATCTCCTACTAAAGAATCCGGTGAGGTGCAGCCTTGCACCTCTGGCTATAGAAGGCTCTTCAACATGATCAGTGACCCCGGAGCATACCACCCAGACCTAGTCTGTGCAAGGAAACATGTTTCCCTCCCTGAAAAAGCAGTCTGCTTTGAAATAACTCTTACTAGAGCCACATGGAAGGAGGGGTCTCAGGAATGGCTGGCCAAACCTATGAAGATTGTCCTAGGCCACTCCTTGACCTCATTACTGAGTTTAGATTGCGTGCATGTGGATGTTTCCTCCACATGGCAAACCCTCTGTCTCCTTAGCAAAGAGCATCTCAGTATATAAACCAGAAAGCATCCCTACCTTTCAGTATTAAGACACCACAAGCCGCAAAGAAATCATGAGTGAGGGGATGGACTCCAGTTTCTGCTTCTTCCCTGCTGCCCATTGGGCCTAACTATTGCCAGCTTTGTCTCCACCTGGCACTAAGATTCATAGGCTAATCAGATCCCAGGGCTGGACCAAGTCTAGACTACCTGTCCTCCTTTTGGCATGCCCCATCCTGGTTGGCATGACCCCAGAGAGTCCTGCACAGAGACCTCATTTCTGATGTGGCTGGGAATAGCATGCTGTCTGGGCCTCCTATCCTTAGAACCTCCTTTTGTCAAGGTTAGGGAACCAAAGTCACAGGAGAATTTTGGCTTCTAAGGATATGGGGCAGACAACCAGGAAGGGATACCAGGGAAGTCTAGAGACCATGGGAATGGAAGACAAGGGTTGGGTGTCTTTTTCAAGATAAATTCCACATGGATACTAGGAGGCACTCTACCTCAGAGTCGGAATCGTCTGTTGTACATGAAACCATTCAGTTGCTGTTTCTTGGTGCTTTCCTATAGGCAGACAGGTTCTCTGGAGTAGGTTTGCTCTCCAGGGTCTGAGCAGGCATGCATTTATACTCAGAAACTGTGGAATTAGTCCATCAGATAGTTCTGAGAACTCAACCAGTGTCTGTCCCGCCACCTTTATTTCTGAGCACACAATAAAGGCCCTGCTAAAAGAGGGACTATATAGTTTTCCTGAGACAGGGCAGGAATCAGTATATCACTGTCACAAAGTAATCATATGGCCACCATTTCCTGGGTCTTCTCAGTCTCAGGCCTGAGGCACGGCAGCTCTTCCCCTGACTCTTGGGACTTGGAGAAAGGGACATCCTCAGGCTCCCTGCATGGTGGTGTCCTCCTAAGCCCTGTCTTGGTGGGTGGGAGTAGGGATAGCTGGAGGGGCAGGGAGTCATGGGCTTCTCTCTCAGCTTGGAGCAGTCAGGCTCTGAGACCAATGCATACAGAACTCTACAACTCCCTCCAGAGGGATGGAGAGGGTGGCAGCGACCTGGGTGGCATATGTTTTCTGGATTCAATTCTCCTCAAAATTACTACATTCTGGGGGAGGTATTTCTCTAGATTCTGGCTGCCCTTAAAAAGCAGACCCCACAACTGCACATCTCTGTGATTAATAAAAGATGCAGGCCCCCCACAGGAGCCCTCTACCCTGTAGACCCATCAACATGGCTGATGCCTGGAACGAGGCTGTCATCTGAGGGAAGCCCCTCCTCCTTGGATCCAAGTTCCTTCTCGTCTTGCTGGCATATGAATTCTGGCACTGAGCCATGTCCTTCTGGGGGCCAGGAGAGCTGGCAAGAGACCTTGATTGCTAGAGGCCAGCATCAGGCTGAAGGTGCCCTTGGTTTGGGAGGCAGGATGTGTGCAAAACATTGTAACCAGGCTACAATATGTTCCCCTGTGACCTCCACATCCCCTTTGCCTTACCCAGACATTTGTCTTAGGAAGCATTTCCCTAATGAGTGTTTTCCTTGTCACATGCTCACCAGTCTTCTGTGGGGACCTATCCTTTGAAAGGATTACCACCTGCATAGGGAAGAGGGGTTTTCTTTAGGGTCATATGAAGGTTACACAATGGATACAGGATTGTCATCAGTGTGAGTAGTTGTCCTGGCTCATTTTCAGTTGCTATAACAGAATGCCATAGACTGGGTCACTTATAAAAGACATAGTTTATTTAGGTCTTGATTCTGAAGGTGCTGGGTTACCCAAGGTCATGGGATTGGCATTGGCATGGCATCTTCTGCATTCCAATATAGCATCAAGTCAAAGGAATGCTCTGGAGACAGAGATTGCCTTGATCCCAAAGCCCAGGCAGCTAGCCTACTCCTACAACAGCCTTATTCCATGGAAGATACAAGTGTCCTCCTGGCTACCTGTTGGGCCCTGCCTCCAATTACTGCCACCCTGGGCACTAAGGTTCAAACCTATGAACTTCTGAAGGATACATGCAGATCCAGTGGTCAAGTGTCTGAAACACAGGGGTTGATTCTGTTACTCATAGTAATGCCATGTTGACCTCCAACCTGTAAGCCTCTCCCTCTTATCATGGTTTCATTTTTTTCTTAATTGGGAGTGCAGGGAAGAATGACTGGACTCAGGGTCCCTCTGGTTAGGAGGAATGGCAGTTTGAATAGGAATGGCCCCTATAGGCTCATAAATTTGAAAGCTTGTGTTTTTTATTTTTTACTTTTTTTTAGGGGTGACACTGCATGACAGGGATTAGGAGGTGTGGCCTTGTTGGAGTGGGTGTGGCCTGGTTGGAGGAAGTGTGTCACTGTGTGTGGGCTTTGGGGTTTTCAAGCTTGATCATGATAATGGCCGCCTCTGTGAGTGTCAGTTTCACGAGAGGCCAACAGCCATCCACCTTATCTCTGATTAGGCATTTGTCTCTCTGTCTGTTTAGATGTAGGCTCTGTCTGTGTGGGTGGGCCTGGGCCAGGCCTCTCCAGGGGTTTAGACAGACTCATAGCTCTGAAGAAATTCAGGCTCCCTTCAGCAGGGGTCTAAGACCTAAGGCTGGAATGGGGATAAGAGCAGCCAGGGTAAAGAAGACAGTGAAGTGTTTTGGGTGGCACTTGGCAGTGGGCTAGTGTGGTTAGAGGTGGGGAGAATAGAATAGAATAGTGTGGTTAGAGGTGGGAGGAAGGCGGGGCCTTCAGATGTTCAAAGGCGACAGCAACCTTGGTGACTCTAAGGAACTGTGAGGAGCTGGCAAGCTGCTTGGGCCTGGTATACTGAGTGGTGGGGACTAGGAGAGGCTGGAGGAACAGGGCCTTTCCCAGGGACTCTGAGTCTTGAGGCCTGCAGGGAGAAAGATAGATGCTTAGCATTAGAAAATAGACACCTGGCAGTGACTTCCACAATTTCCTTACCTCTTTCTTATGCAGCTGAGCATCCCTGCCAGGTCCCACTCTCCCATCCCTGATGGCTACCTGCTTTTATTTACCACAGGATGGGTGATGCACGACTTCCACCTGGCATCCCTCTTCTTCCCTCGAGGCCCCATTCATGTGGCCTCCTCCCCAAGGGCAGGAAGCATGTAGGGACATGCAAAGACTTGCTGCTGGTAGAGAGCAGGCTGGAGTAAAGTTGGTGACCTACTCAGCTGTGTACATGCCTGTCCCTGAACTCTGTGTCCTTTTATTCCCTAGCACCATCCACAAAGGGCCACCTATTTAGCATCCAATAAACACCTGTAGCATGGAATGAGCTGTTCATCAGATGTGCTGTTTTTTGAGAGTGATAGGCCTTGTTGTGTATCTGAATACCTGACATAAGTTTCAAATGGGCAGAGGTCCTGTCCACACATGAACTCATGGCTGAGGTGTCATGTTGTACTTTGAGAAGGTATACTACTAACTTAACCTGGAAAAAGTTGTTTGCAAACCACTGACTCCCTGAAGCACATCATTCCTTACAGACTCGAGAGCCCACTAAAGAGCTAATGCTGCAAGGGGGACTTCTCCCTGGTGCCGCCACTCTGCTAGTCATCTGCTGGTGACTTTTCTGTGAGACACAGTGACATCATCAATAATAGTGTTATAGAGAAGAAATAAAAGCCATGTTAATTTCAAGGTCCATTAAAACCCCAGGGTTTTTTTAAAATCAATATTTCTTGGAACATAAATGGGAAAAAATTGGTAGGAGTCAAAATTCTATTTCAAATCTTTAAGTGTATGACCAGCAAGGGATGAAAATGTTGGCCAAAAACTCATAAAAAGCCCTGGAGTATTCTATAATCTCTTTCCAAAATGCCATACTCAAGAGTCAGTTATTTAAAACTTTGGGGGAGCAGAACCATGTCACAGGTGTTGTTTTTAATGGAAAGTTAACTTTGACCAAAGGAAGTGTCTAAAGTGACAGAACTCATTGTCTGATTGGGTATGATGCCTCTGCCCATGAAACCTGCTCTTCACAAAGGAGGAAGGGGCTGTAACTGAATGGGGGTGGCATTACGGAATATGAGAGGAAAGAGCACATCTCCTCATCTGGTTGAAGCGAGGAATCAAGAATCCTAACATAGTTAACATTTGCTGAAGGCATCTCACTTTTTCCAGCTGTAAACCTCAGATTTTCTGAGAAACTCAGCAGAAAATGTATTTTTAGGGGAAAAAAAGGTATGTCCTAAATGACTTGAGTAACCACAGTGGCTCTCAGTTTTTTCAGATTATAACCTCAATCCAATGCACCTCTGCCTGAGCCACTCTGTCATCTCACTTACCAAAAAAGAGACAAAAACCTTACTTAGAAGCTCTAGGATGCAACTTGAGAGCCACCCAAACAGCACACATGGCTCATGCTCAGACATCTCATTGAGATTCTTCTCTGAGAAGCCACACACATGCTCTCTGGCCTGTTTCATTGTTTCAGAGCCTCTTTCTATTCTTAATAAACTCTAACCCTTGCTTTATAGTAGGTGTTTGGAAATCCATTTCTGCATTGAAGCTAAGGATCCAGTTATATGGGCTTCAGTGTCCCTAAAAGTTAACTTAAGGACTATGTTTTTATCCCCATTGTCACTGATATGCCCAGCCACTCTGTGGGAGTTTGCAGTTCTCATAACAGCTCACAGAATGTTCTTGAATGCTTGATAAAATATGTGATAGACTCCACCCTCTGGAAGATTTCTGCTTTTACACATGAGAAGTGACTCCCATGTCTTCTAGACTGTTGGAAGGCTACTTGACCACAGTCTCCATTGGCTTTCTGTGTGCCAGCAGACAGTGGGACAGCATAGCCTCAGAAAGTTGTATACACAGCTGTGCACTCCATGTCCTGGAAGAGCTTGTTGCCTGTGGTGTGCTTAAGGAAGGGTCTCTCATTCCTCATTTTGGGCAGCTCCATTGTCTGGGGAGAGTTATTGACCCCCAGATTTGAATTACTCCTTCCTTCCTGGGATCAGCTCAGCCGGGACTTCCAGACGCCTTGTAAGAGCCGATCAGGATTCAGTGACATATCCTCAATGGCAGACAGCATTGCTCCTCTCTGAGAACCTTTCACAGCCCAAGAGTTAAGAGCTGCAATGTAGAACACCTTGCTATGGAACAGGGCAGAAAATTCCGAATTGCATAGAGCTCCTGCCCTTTGACCTGGAGCAAGGCACACTAAGTAAATCTAAATCCAATGAAGGTGTTTGACATATTAACACTTCAGGTAATCTGTAATCCTAGATGTTCAGAAGGCTGAAGCAGATGCCTTGTAAGCTCAAGGCCAGCCTGGGCAACTCATTGAGACTAATGTCAAAAGGAGCAACAGAAGACTAAGATACAGGTTGGTGGCAGAGCACTTAGTACCTAGTATGCTCGAAGCCAACCTTCAGCACTGAAAACTCCACCCAGCAAACAAAGAAGAACCTTTAGAGTGATTTATAATGTCTTCTTCCAGTGTGTAAAAGGGGAGGAGAAATGATTGAGGCCAAGCAGGGCCACAGAGGGCACAGGCTTCTTAGGCATGGACTTGTGGCTCTCTGGCCACTTACAGGTACCAAAAGCTTGTCTGCAGATGGCCCCAGTAGTCTTCATTCTCTTCTAACAGGAGAGCTTCCACCAGAAATGTGCCACCTTCATGAGATTCCAGCTGCCACCTGGGACCAGACAGCGTTTTTTTTTTTTTTTTTTTTTTTTTTTTTTTTTTTTTTTTTTTTTGACCAGTGAGCCTACCTCCATGCCGTTTGGTTCCAAGATGTGCCAGTTGGGCCACACTAAGGTGAATGAAACTGCATGCTTTGGGGACACTTTCCTTCTTTTGTGTAGCCAGAGATGCCTCACTGCCATGTACTGTGGTAGGTCCTCTTCAGATGTACTTGTTTCAGGCTGAGCTAGCCCTTGCTCTTAGGCTAAGGAAGACCCTGCTTCAGAGGTATCATCACCTCTGGCTTTAAAAGCCTTTGATAGGTCACATAAAGAAAGCTTCAATGAGCTACCACACACATCTTTTCAATTAGAAGGATTTGACTTGGTTTTCTTTAGAATGTGGCATTTGTCACCATCAGTGTCAACAGCTGAACATCCAAGGCGTGGCTAGGCTCTGTCAACCCTGATGCTAGGAATGGCTAGTAATAACACATGGGATGCAGACAGCATTAATTGATCCAATCCCTCACCCACTCCTCCACCAAGCTCCCCCACTTTCTTCTCTTTCCTTTAATATTTGCCTTAGAAATTTGGGAGGAGGGAAGCGTTAGCAACGCTTAGACTTTTTCAAGTACAGATGTTTTTGAACAATTCCCCTGAATGGTAACCCTGAACTTTGATAATTTGGTATGAATGATAAGATTCAATGTGACAGCCTGGGCTAGTTGCCTGTCCTTGAATCTCAGGGAGCTGTAATCATGACATTTCTCTGTACTCAGATGGCCTGTGAAGTCATCGGGGCACCAGAAGTGGAGAGGGAGAGACAAAAAGACAAAATGAGGAAAGCAGTTTTCAAAGCCGCTTCATGCTTCATGTCGGTGTCTCCAGGACTCAATCCAAAGTTTGGAGAGAAAATAAGTGGTGTGTGTGGCCTGCATGGGGTTTCCTTAATCTGGGAACCAGGTTTCAGGCCCATGAAATGTTTCATCAGATGCTAATGTGAAACCGATGTGTTCATCAATATTTATAAGGCAATGTTCTCTGACCAAATCCTCCTGTGAGTCCCTTTCCTCACTGCCTTCCCTTATCAGTGCCACAAGACATCAGGGGAAGGAAAACAATGATAACACACAATGCACATGGCTTTGAGGTGCAGTTACTTTCTCTAGTCTTCAAAGATCTGCCTGCATCTAACCCTGGAAACACTTGCCAAGCTCTTATACTGTGTCCTGTTCCTGAGGAGAAATGAAGAAAAGGAAGGAATCCTGGGTTTTGCACGCTTTCATTGATGTCACCATTACCATGCAAAGGAGGTAAAATGACAATGGCCATTATAGTCAGATAACGAGATGGAGGTTCTGAGAACATCACTAACTCCTGCTATTTGTAGAGCCAGATTTGGTCTGGAGTGAGGTTGGAACCAACTCTCAACCTTAAACTCCTGCTGGAACACTCCAGAACTGAGATGGTCTCTCAGTGCCTGGGATCTGGCATTCTCTCAGACCGGCAGAGAGACATCTTGCACTGACTAGTAATTGAGTGGTCAGGTCATTTGAGCATCTCAACTGGAGATCCATGCTGCCTCTCAGAGAGCAAGGGGAATTGGAGTCCTGTAAATGATTATGTCTGGATGTTTCTTCTCATCCTCAAAGCTCAGCTACCCTTCCCTCCCAGGATGTTGAGACAGGGCCTGGATCACCCAAAACTAAGGTAAATGGAGGAGTGAGATGTCCCTGTCTCTCAGAGATGTCCTTATCTCTCAGAGATTGTTTTCCACAATCTCTGAGCACTTTTGAATGTGAACCTTAAAAACCAAGGATGGAAAAATAAATCCAGCCAAACTGAGGTTCATGACTCATAGAAACTAATTTTTAAATACACAATTCTAGCATAAATTTACATATAAAGAAGGATCTTGGTTGGGGAAAAAAGTCTTGTTATCATAACATTGTGGTTGTCATACAAAACCGCAGGAGGCACATGTGCAAAAGTTATGGTTGCTCAGCAGCTATAATTGCCCAGTTTAATGCCTAAGCAGATAGACTGATCGGGATACAGTTTAGATAAGATGAGGGTGCAGCCCTCCCAGACAACACACACAGGAGGGTGATTATCAAAGAGATAATTCACCCTGAACTCTCCAGCTCCACACCACACTTGCATTTGTGCTGCACACAGGATTTCTCTCACTTTGCCTACCTTTGCTGTGATGTGTGTGAACTTAGCAGAATTATTAATATTACCTTGCAGGTGCAGTCTTGTGCCTGGTTGCAGAGTGAGGCAGGGAGTTATGTAAGATAGCCATCGTGGACAGCTTGTCATACCCCTGGCAGACAAGATTGAGAAGGTCCCTATAACATGTGACTGAGGTAAGAGAAGGAGAATTGTCTCTTAATGTTTTTCAGAAGCACCCACAGCCTTGGAGATAAACTCTGAGCAGCATCCAATACTTGGGCCATCAATTACTGAGATGAGGGACAATGAGGTATTGATCAGGAGTGCCTTCATGTCTATGGGCATGATGACTCCACCAGCTCTCTGGGAATCCAGGATTTCCAAGGAAGATACCAAAATGACCTCTATATCACTGGAAAGCGTGAGTTTCTCTAGCTGGATCTAGGAGTCCCCGCTCCAAAGCACTGGAAGATTGGGAAAAAGGATGGGTGTGTGTATTATGTTCCAAGCAGGCAGAGTTCCCTGGGACCACTACAGTCTTGGCATATAGCAGAAGGAACCAGAGGTGAGGTTGAGGCTCTGACATTCTCCGCCCTAAATCTAGATCTGGCTCTAGAGGTAGCAGGAGAGCCATGATGCTCTTAGAACCTCATCTTCTCATCCCCTCCTTATAGTACTGCATTCAAAGCTCAGGGAAACTGAGCAGTACAAAGAACACCCTTGGCCTCATGATGTGTGTGACTTCTAACAGGGGCATCCTCCACCTGTTTAACACAGGCCACAGTGGGGTTCACTTTAAATTCCATCCTTGGATTTCTCAACATCTTTTCCACAAGAACTATTGCACAAGACAAGAGGCTTTATTTTGGAGAATATTAATTAACAGCCACCACTTTCTGCTTTTGTCTGTGACTGGCACTTGTGACCGGGTTCTGTGCTGTGAGATCACATTTCCTCACTGGGAATTTGTATTTATGTATGGTATGTATGTATGTATGTATGTATGTATGTATGTATGTATGTATGTTTGTATTTAAGACAGGGTGCTTTGGCTTCATACATAGAGACCATTCTCATAGTCCAATGGCAAGTATTAACAAAATGATGTGCACTTGGCTCACCAGACATGTTACTTTCTTGCATGACAAAGAAACTTGGTAAGCAGCCCTAGCTAGGTCTACTTCCAGCAGCCCTGCTCTGTCAGAGATGGAGTGGTTACACTTACTGTGAAAACACTTTTTACTTTATTACAAGGTAAAATTCATGTATGTGCTGCCGGAAACTGTGGGTAGAACAGGTTACCGTTTCCCCATCATGGCTTTGTCATCCTGGAGGACTGTAACAGTGAGCCTCAGCGCAGTGCTTGGCCCCAATGGATTTGAGTTTCTCCTATCTTAGAATGAAAAGAGATACAGTCAAGTGAAGCAGCCCTCTGATTTGCAAGTACCTTCCACCACATTTGATGAAAGATGCCTCCAAATCTCTGGTCTGGCCAATTTTTCTAGGCAATTTTCAATGGGACAAATTCAATTGTTGCATTGATTGAGTTAATAAAAACTGCTGTGATTGGCTTCAGTCTTTAGATGTGATGACCCTCTTTTGCAAATTTGCATTCTTCAATGGGTAAGAAATGACCACACACATAAACTAACTCACCTTTTCCCTGAGGAGATTTACACAGTTAAGTGTACCTCTGACTCCTTGGAACCCTCTAAGATCTTGAATAAAACTTTACTCGTGTCTCCTCCCTCTGTCTCAGGCACTGTTTCTAGCTTTTCTTCTTTGGCCTTTACTAGTGCCCACCACCCCCCTAAATGTGCATGTATGTGCCTGCTGGTCTGTATCCATACCACATGTGCCCAGGTGCTGGGAGAGGCTAGAAGAGGGTGTAGGATCCCCTGGAACTGGAATTACAGATAATTGTGAATCCTAGGAACTCAAGATGTGGGACCTAGGAACCAAATCTAGGCCCACTGTAAGAGCAGCAATTACTTTTAAGCTCTGGGTCATAGCTATAGCCCTGATTTTGACTGTTTTTCTGTCGAATTATGTGGTTCCCCTGTGCTGGTCTCAGACTCTTGCCTCTTTGAGGCTGTAGGAGAGGGCAAGTATCAGTCTATTATCTGATGGCATAACTGCTTCCAATGGAAATGGGACTCAGCTTTGTCTCCTTTTCATAGCTGAGAACCCCCGAGTGTTCCAGTTTACTGGACCTTTAGAGACTGGCCAGGACGTCTGCATTTTACAAGAGAAAATGAAAACCTATGGCTTCATTCATTCAGAAACACTCTGTGTCAAATTCATGTTAAGAATAACTCCAAAATCTATCTGCATAAGCTACATGAAGCACTTAGGGGTAGGGGGTAGGAATTATAGCTATTTGTTGAGGTCATTTCAGAGCCTACGGTAAATATCAACATTTTACACATGAAATGAGTTTACTTCCCTTTAATTTCACAGACAGTGATAATGGCCATGACCATGCAGGTAGGTTCACCCAGGGATGTCCACCCCTAAACTGACATGTTCTTTTTGTCTCTCCTCTCTCTTCCCTTCCCAGGCTTGTAGATCTATACTCAACTTCAGAATCTCCAAGGCCAACTGCATCAAGAGAAATGACATCTCATCACACCCTGGTGCATGTAAGTCATAGAGAAGAGGCAAGTCATTTCAATACATCTTCTTCTTATGGGTTTTTCATTTCCATGGTGTTTTGTTTTTTGGGGTTTTTTTTTGCCAATTTTGAGACAAGCTGGGCAGGAGGAGTAAAGTGTTTATTTGTGTCAAATCCAGACACATGCAGCAGTTATGGTTCAAACAGAGGGCTCTCTGGGTTGGGAGAGAAAATAAAAGGAAACTTATGAGATAATGCATGAGACAGATGGTCAATAGTGTGTGGAAAGGCCACTTTACTTGATCAGCTGGGATGTTTGCAGTAGAATTCTGATTAAAGAAGACATTCTGGGAAGGGCTGCTGTGGACAGGTCACCTGTGCTTAAAAAGCTAAGTCTTGGGGTCCTAGGCTGGCAACAAAGAAGGCTGTCAGGCGATCCAGAGAGACATTCTCTCCCTATTACACCAGCCCATGGTTTGTGTGGACCTGTGTGCCAGAGGCAACAGAGCTAATAAAGCCAAGAAACCAGAGAGCTTGTCACCAATTGGATGGCATGCAAAGGCTAGGTTCCAGGAGTGAATGAGTGTCCCTCCCTAGTCCCACGTGATGAAGAATCTGCCTGTGAAGTAGACCACAGGGTGGGCTAGCCAGATTCTTCAGGTGGCTCCCATGGCTTGTCACCCCCAATCATGGCTCATTACCAGGTGATTTAGGAATACTATTGGGGATGTGTTTGTAGATATTTGAATCTAAGAAAGTGTAACTTTCAATGCCATCAAGTGGAAACTTCTAGGAAAAAAATTGATTCTTGAAACTGATTTCTGGAAGATGCACCTGGTTCAAATTTCATTTGGGCCATGACCCATTGGATTCTGAGAAATGGATGTCTCATTGGCAGAGCATCCCACACAGTGTGCCTTAGAGATATTCACCTGTGGCACTGAATGCTTTGACTCAGCCCCCCTCACCTTGACCCTCATTGCTTGGGGCTGTCCCATCCCAGGCAGTTCCCTTGATCTTTCTTGTCAAACTTAGGAAAGACTGAATTTTCTTGAGCAGCCTGCCTCTGCCACGGGCAGGTTATGGAGCTCAGCGTGTACTTTTCTGCGGTGCTGCAGCAGCAATAGCTCACACAGGTGCCATTGGACCCTTTGGTGGTTTAGTGGCTTGTTTGGCTCATCTCATTGTATAGCCATCAACACTTCTCAACAGGTGCGGCTGTGTCTAGGTGGGATTGGGTAGAACAAGTCGTTTCTACAGTCCCCACGTCATCATGGACCTATCTTTCCAGCCTGTCTTTCTCATCACAGTTCTGGAAATCCTGGCCTTCACATTGCCTTGCTGGGTAACAATAAGAAATCTGGGGCTATTCTACTCTAAACAGACTAAGAGACCATTGTCTTCTTCAAGAGATATAATTGCTTTAATCCATGTCCCAGAGCAGGATGGAGTTGTGAGGTTTTCTAGATGCTGCCAGTCAATTGAGGCTTCTGAACACCCTCAAACAAAGCATTTCTGAGATGCCCTGAGGATGGTGAAACTCACAAGAAATGACAAGGCAGGTTATGGCTACCTTTCTCCCACATGCCTGTTTGGAGTCATCCATGTAACTGGAGGATGCTTTGGTGTGACATTTTTCTTGGGATGTCTTTCCAGAAACTCAGGTGTGTATATTCTGGCAGAAACAAACCCTTAATAGTCAGATAGGTCCATGCAGTTACTGATTTTCCCAACACAGCAGCAACAGCAGCAGTTTCTGGAAGTTCACACACTTGCTAATGAAATTCTAGGCTGTTGGGCCCACAAGGCTCCCCCAAAGACTATTATCCCACATTCATCTGGAGCTTCCCCCTACCACAGTGCCCCAGAAACACATAGGCCTCAGTGGTGTTGCAGGAAAGGAAGGCAAGAAGCAACCACTTCTGGGGCTAGGAAGGGAATTAGGACAATTTATTATTTCCCCGTTTCACTGAGTAAATAGACTTTAAGATAAATTATTGGTGCCTGCAGCTTGCTTGATGCAAAACCCGTAAGTGAAAGCATACTCTAATGAACATATGCCGACCTGGCCTCCCCTTCGCACCTCACGTCCGCTATTAACTTTCTATGCACTCGGGACCTTTGGCTCTTGGCCTAAATAATACAAGAATAATTAGAATAATTACTGGGGAAGCCAGGTCAAATATACAAGGATCCTTTTAACTGTTTGGCTATCTTTATTTTTCAAAAGAAATTCGTAAAACCAACCAAATGCTGCTCCTTTTCACCCAGAATAAAATTATTGCTCTGTATCATGAGCAGCCATTTGAAATGAAGTTATGGTAATTCATGACTTCTGAGCCATTCAGATGGGGCTAGTTTCTAGTTTAGGGTTTAAATGGTTTTCACCCTATGTCAGACTTCCAGAGGACAACCTGGAAGATGGAGATCAGATTAGTTCAGGTTACTGAATGACTCACAAGGACTCAGGGACCTTGGCCACTTCCTCTGTCCTTCACTTAATTGTTCATAAAAGGTTGAGACAAAATAAGCTCAAATCTTGATGGAGCAAGGTTACTGTGGAGGAGGAAAGTTATTGCTAAGCCCTATGGTCCTCCCCATGCATCAGGCTTTGACGTCATCCAGGACAGAGGAGGATGGTGGCTTTCAATGTACATGTCTTGGGATGGCAAGGCATGTTCCTATCCCCTGTATATAATCCCTCATGTTCTGCCTTGCTTTCCTCCCCCGGGCCCAAGTGCCACAAAGAGGGATCCCATATTAGCAGCCAGGGCTAGGTGTGGATTTCATCTTCAATTTAGTGGGTCTCCTGCCTTGGCCATGAGGTTCTCTTCTTCTCGTTTGCAAGATGGGGCAGTGACAATTCCACCTCCGACACTGGGCAAAAGATGAGATGAGTGTATTTAGCAGAGGGCTTTAGAGGGAACGAAGGACATGTTTCTCTGATGCCATCACCGTGTATCAACTGAGATAAGACGAGGTCAGGTTGGGCCTCTTTACATATCACTATAGCTACTCCGTGAGAAAACAGGACAGAAGAATAAAGGGAAAGGGCCTGCATCTATGCGCCTCACCTAGGAGACACCCTTGTCTCGTGCTATCTCATTTATTAAAGACACACACCCTAGACCTCAGTCTTGTGTATTTCCTCTGGATCTGCTTTTAAGTGTATGTTAATGGCAGAGGATATAGAAGGGTATGATGCTAAGTGACTTTTCCTTTTATAAAACACAAAATGTTGAACAGACATGCCCCCAAGATGTCACAGCAAACTTGTTAGGCTTGGTCTCAACAGACAGAGAAACACCAGTAGCGGGAGAAAATGTCTACCTGCTAGGCACATTTAGAAGGCAGGAGATCAGGGTGAATGCTTGACTTTCACACACTCCACCTGCCTCATGGCAGGGGTTCTGCAATCACCAAGTCATATAGTTCAGGGTCATGTGGGTTTAGGGACTCTGAAGGTTCCCACGTTGATGATGGGACCTAGGAGAAGAGCCCCAGATTGGAGTGAATCTTGCCCAGTACTCCCTTCTGATGCCTGAGAGTCCTGCATGTTCAGGAGTGAATGATGGCTAATACCATCCGCTCAGCATAGCCAGGCAGTCATGCAGCCTGTCAAGGCCATTTTTAAATATTCCTCCTCCTCATTCTCCTATAATTAATAATTTGCATCAATAATGCCAAGCTTCCCACCTGACTCAACCATAAACTTGACAGACTCCCACAGGCACTCTGTGAGTTTGTGTCTACACTGAAGGCATCGCATTGAGAATTCACCCAGGAACATCTACAAGGAAGCCCTGCCTGCTCCACATGGAGACAGCTACTGAGAGAACTCACTGACTTGGTGTCCTGGATCTTGTGGAGTGACTACCAGAGGCCAGAGCAGATAAAACTTCATCCTCTCTGCTGCAGGCAAGGAGCCCATATGTTTTCAAGGTTAAAAAAGGTGATAGGCTTTGAGCCTGAAATCTTTGTATTCAGAGTTTTCCCCCCAAATTCCTCTCCACGACCTGCTTACTCATGCCGATGGCACTCCGACTCCAGCATCCTGGCGTGCAAACCACCCTGTGCTTCACTGTGTGAGGGACCCTCGATGAGTACTTATTACCAAGCTGTCATTCTTCTGTAATTATCCACAGCCAGGATGCCTTCCGTTGTTTCCATATCATTTGAAATGACACAGACTGGATATTACCCTTGTCTGTGTATCGTGCGCTCACAGTGCTCCTCAAGCTTTGCAGCTACTCTCACTCATTTGCATTTCGAAAGAGGCAGAGGCCTGACAGAGATTTTTTTGAGCTATTATGAAGCACTTATTAGTAGAAATTGAACCGATCCATCCCCCCATCGTTTCCTTTCTCATAATCATTATTTCTACAAATTCTCTGCACCTTCCAAAAATTCTAGGGCATGCTGTCGAAAGAGATCAGGGCTGCTGAAAGCTTGATTCACTGGGGTTAATATAGCTCCAGGTACTAATGGGTCTTTCCTTAAGGTTTTCTGGCAACTATGGAAGGACCAGCTAGAGGGAAATGGCTCGATATGTTTCTAGAATGTACACTGGGGTGTGTGCATGGGTATGTGTGCCTATATAGTACATGCATAAAATATGGGAAATAATACACACGTAGATTGCACAGCTGTGTGTGTGGGTGAGTCACACATGCAGAATGCAACTTCACATATGTGTGCACAGACAAATGCATGTCTAAATAGGTGCACACATATGCACTGCAGGTATAGTGTGTATGTGCATAGATGATTTTGCGTTCTAAACAAGGAGTCATTGTGTTTGGGGAGACCTGCTATTCTTTGTGTGTTCAAATATTCCTTCTGAACTAAATTAAATAAGCTCAGCTGTGGGAGCAGAGACAATGCAGGGTTTGGAATGTTCCCAGCCACCTTCTATTACAATCCTTGCTTTTATAATTAGTCATTTCAGAGTTGTTTAAAAATACCTCCGTATCGGTTGCAGAATCTGATTCTCTACTTCTTCTCAGAGCAGGGACAGCACAAAGAGGGGAGACTTTAAAATCTTGCCTTCTGCCCCCTCACTTTCCTTTCTTTCTCTCTTCCCTACTGGCTCATCATGTCTGTGTTCCACTCTACCCCAATTCAACCTCCTCCCAGCTGCCTCCACTAAGATTACCTTTTGTCCGCTCAGATCCCTAGGTCATCCTGGACAGGGCTCTCCTGGCCAAGGTCCTTGTCTTTTGAAACCCAGGGAGTGTTACAAAGTCTAGAGAATGCCACCTTCCAGATGGGGCCAGAAGGATCTGAAGCCTGAAGTCCTCTCCCCACATCCCAGGCAGGACTTTTCTCTGTCTGCCATTGGACTTCTCCCCAGGGTCAGGCCAGTGCCCAGTTGGCCCTGCAGCAGATTATTTTTGTCTCTACTTCCTTCATCAACAGACTTTAGGGTCCTCTTGAACTGCTCTTCTGTATCACCCCAAGAGGGCATTACAGAGGGTTGGCGCTTCCTTGCATGGCAGAGGTCCTGGGCATTGCCTGTGGACCACTAGGCAGGGCATCATGGCTCTCTAGTGGGATGAATGTGCCCTCACCTCACCAGTTGGAAGAGTGGGTGTGGGGACTCATAAGGATATTCCCACAATGCCCTGGGGAACTCCCATGATACAGGGAACTGGTCTGAGTATCATCATCATTATCCATTATTATTTATTGCATGCCCGCCACTGGCCCTGGCACACTCAGGGTTTAATGTTTCAATAAGACCTTATTTGCACAGTTCCCACCAGGGTCCGAAATTTCAGTCCTCATCAAAATTACCTTGTATGTGACGCTTTGGTGGTTTTTAGATTCTTGGATTAAACCTTTCTTGCCTTTCATTTTGTAGGCTCTTTATACTTCTTCTGAAAATACTCTGAATATCTTTTTTACTTCTTTTCAATACTGCTCAGAACACTATGGTCTTTTCTCCCTCTGTCCATTCTCTTTCCATCTTGTGCCTCCTATCCAGCTGCCCTGTAATGTCACATTCAATCTTCCCACTACAGGCAAACATTGCAGCTGAAATTTTGTCTCCGTGCTTCTTCCTACCTTTCCATACTATATGCATTGTTCTAGGTGGCTTGCCCATCCGTACTACAAGGTGTCTTATGGAATGGGGAGCTTGGCTTCAGCAAGGACCACTGAGGCTAGGATGAAAGGGAGGAGGCCTTTGGAGAATCCGCTGGGGCAGTACTGCCTATCCCAGGAGAAGGTCCTACCCACAGGGCTTCTAGCTTACTTCTGGGTTGCTGTGAATTGCTCTCTGATACTGCGTGCAAAATTTCAAGTTGAATTTAAGCAAATTAGGCTTAACACGAACCAATAACCATCCCCAAATTCATTAAAGAGTTCACAGACACTATTTTTATGAGCTTTTATTGTGTAAGTGAATCTTGACTGCCTGTCTCTAAGCAGTTCAGATAAGAGTGCCTTTAACAGTAGGCCCAAATGCATATATTTATTAAGATTTAGTGGCAGACATATGATAAAATATGTTTTTAGACAAAAATTTCTTTATCACTGGGAAAAACAACAGAGTGTGAAGTGACACCTCCATTCTTTAGTCTCTTGTCTTCAGCAAACTTCTTCTAAATCAAGCAAAGACAAGTGACTGCAAATTACGCCACGCTGCAGAGAGGGAGGTCGGCACAGCCCCATTCCAAGGGCCGTTTATCAAACGCGGCAGACTGACATGTGCTTTCTTCAGATCTGAGTAGATCACACGGTATAAGCAAGAAGAATAGTGGCATCAAACAAGCACCCCCTTCCATCACTTTTTTGGATGCAACATAGAAGAGGAGCCTCTCTCTGCCCGAGCTCTGTGATCCCCCTCTAAACTGCAGCTGCCCTTGGGAGCGGTACACTCAGGCTTCAGAGAAAAAGAATTAGTGTTTCATTTTCCAAGACTGTCACACCCCACCTTAATGAGCACTTAAAAGAGATGAATGTGCTGGGAATGGAAAGATTTATTTGAGATATTTAAATAATCTCTCTCCAGCTATAACTAAGCTGACACCCTCAGCTCTCACATTGATATTTTTCTGTTATTTTTCTGATAGCGTCCAATAGAAGTTTGTCCCCTGCCCTGCCTTTGTGTAGCTCATGCCTTGTACGTTGGCTGGCACTCAGAAGGAAAGCTTCGGCAATAATTCAGATTGAAATGCTTCCATGCCCCTCTTTCCTTGGCAATCAGACCAATAAAGATATTTCATTATATTTCCCAATGTAAACAACTAAATAAATAGCTCATGAATTTCACACACACACACACACACACACACACACACACACACACACACACATGAATAGTACTGCAGACCTTCTGTACTTTATAACACACTGGAAATCCTTGTGAGAGTTATGGGGCCGTCCGTTACAATCAGCCATGAAGTACATTACAAAGGTAATATGGGTTTAAGAAGGAACTACCGCAGAATGTATATTTTCATTATCAAAAACGTTAAGCCATTTATCCCGAGGAGTCAGAATAATCATTAATGGCTGGGAATTTATGGTGCCAGATCTTAAACTAATGTGAATGACTCCAGGTGTTACTAATGGCTCCGGTGAAATGTGCCAGTATCAGAGACTTCTACTAAATCTGAGGTAATAGTCGGATGCTTAATCTGGACAGATGAGTAGCAATTTAACTGACACATTGATTGGATTCTGTAGGTTTAAATGGCACCCATTGTGAAGCCCACGGTCAAACAGCAATCAGAGGGCGACTTAGAAGTCATTCTCTTTCCATGAGCCTGCCCCCACGGGTGCAAGGGTTGCTTAGAACCTCCTTGCAAAAGATTCCATTTTTAAAAAAACACTTGCAGTGACTTTTTGTGATTTATGCAATAACAAAGTTTAAAACCTCCCCTGCTAGCTTTTAACCCTTATCTTGAAAAGTCTTAGGACATTCTCTGAGCTAGTGCTCATGGTACACTCTGTGTAGATGGGAGAAGCCAAGCCAGAAAACATTTTGATTGACCCCACCATGTGCTGCTTTAAGAAACAGCCTAATGAGTAGGCTTTGTTCTGGTTTGAGGACCTTGGCTTCCTTCAGTTCCTGTCACCAGATTACTTCTGTCCCCTACTGTGTCTTCCTGGTAGGTGTATGACTTTGACCAAATGCAATGGAGAAGAGCCTTTTGTGATTCCAAGAGGGAAGCCATGGGCGGAGCAGGATCTTCCTGGGTCATGCTAGACCTCTGGCCGGACAGGATGCCCGTGGGTTGGTGAAGCAAGTGCCTCTCCCAAGCCTTCACTCTCACCATCATTCAGAATGACCACAGGCATGGCCAGACCCACTCCCTTAAACACTGATGTTCCTGACTGTTGTCAACATCCTTTGGAAGCACATAAAAATAAATTATCCATAGGTGTACCTGTCGGGAAGATAGATTCGGTGCATCCGACTGTTGCAGGCACTTCAAATGACAGGGGCGCCTATCATGTTCCCGTAATAGGGTCAAACAGCTGGACAGGGATTTAGCTCTCAGCAAGGCCAGAAGGGCCGAGCTCTTGTAGGGGAGGATGAATGGAGCACGCGGAGGCAGCGAGACCTGTTTATTACAGCGTTTTTCTGCTTCACTGCAGACCTGTAATGAGCGCCACGCAGCTGGATTGACAGTTGCCCTCTTGCGTCGCATGCTCTGCAGAAAGTGGGTGAAGGCAGAGCCGTCTGCCTGCTGACCTATCGCTCTGCCCCATCAAGAGTTCAATTTACTTCTCTGGCAAGTGGCGATGAGGCAGTGTGGGCTGTTTTCGATTGGCTCGTGTAGGTTAAGTAAGAAAATCGGTTTAATGAATATTTCACAACTCCTTGTCTGGATTCGATATTTTAATTATGGCACTTGCCTTCCATATGTTGAGAGGGACCCCTTCTTTGCCAGGGCCTTCCATGGAAGTCTGTGGAGACTATCACTCCAAAGGAACATTAAATGGGTGAGTTGTAGCTGGTGTGGGTTCTGTAGAGCTGGGTTGGTCTTCTAAGTATAGAGTTGGAAGGTGAGTCCAAAGAGAATGCCAAGGGTCAGGAAGGTGATGATGGAGTGTTCTGTGGTGCCACAGGAGGCCAGAGTGTGCCTGGCTAAGCACACTCTGGCCAAGTTTCACTTTGGGTCTTCTGCCTTGTTCCAAGGGGTAGACAATAGTCACACTGAGTGAGGTGCCACCCCTGAGAATATGCCAGAGGGGTTTGGAGAGAATGCTCAGCAGGCAAGGGCACTTGTTGAGCTAGCATGAAGACCCAAGTTCAAATCCTAAGAACCCATATCAAAACCAGGTGTGTGTGGGAATGCAGAGACAGGAGGATCACCGGGGCTTGCTGGCTGTCACGTTAGCTCCAGCTTCAGAGAGAAATCCTGCCTGTAGGGAGTAGAGCAGAGTGTGTGATAGAGGAGAGCTAATGTCCTCTGCTGTCCCCAGGAGAGCTAATGTCCTCTTCTGGTCTCTGTGCTGGCATGGGTATGTGTACTACCTACAGAAACATGTGCTCATATACCACACACACACACACACACACACAGAGAGAGAGAGAGAGAGAGAGAGAGAGAGAGAGAGAGAGAGAGAGCATCCCAGAAATTGCCAGAGACCCTGGATAAGCACTCTGTGGAATGAGAATGCCTAGAGTTGGAGTGTCCACATTACCTGATCATCTCGGGCACTACAGAATGGGTGCTGCTTTGTCTGCCTCCCCTTGTCCCAAGGAGGAAGAAACTGTGGCCGGTCAGGACTGAAAAGTGTCCTCGTCAAGTTCTGCTGGGTGAGGCAGGAACACCAAAGCCACAACCAGAAAGAAATAGGCAGGAAGGATAGGGATGAGTAGCCTCACTAGCACGTTCCCAGTGTTGGTATATATGACCTTGAGAGAAGATCTGTGGGGAATGTCAGCAAAGCAAAGCTGAAGCAGAGTCCAGGACCACTGCCTGTATAAACCTTCCCTCTCTGTCAGTGCCTCGTACAGTTTAGATGAGCCACTATTACATCCCTACTCTGGGATTATCCTGGAACCAGCTCAGAGAGGCCAGCAATCCTGAAGAGGGAAAGGTGCTCCACCACACCGTCAAGGCACAGGCAGGAAGGGAAGTCAACACAGGCAAAACCTGTTAAATAATTAGAGTAGTATCTACAAGTTACTGAATAGGAAGTTCATTGCCAGAGCTCACTGCAAATTCTTCTCCCTCTCATCTCTGACACTATTTCCAGTGCTCACTGTCAGCACATGCCCAAAAGGGTCATCAGTTACCTTCCCCAATATTACATGTTATCATTTCCAGTACTTACAGTAAACAACTTCCCCAATGTTATCAGGTCACTGTTTCCAGTGCTCATTGTAAACAGCTCCCCAAAAAACATCCTCTGCCACTGTTTCTAGTGCTCATTGCAAATGCTTCCCCCCCCCCGTCATTGCTAGCCCCTGGGTAAGCAGTGCTTGCCTACTATGTGTGAAGCCACGGGTTCCATCCTCAGCACAGCACAAACTGGGTGTGGTGGTGCACTCCTCTAATTCCAGGAGGTGGACACAGGAGGGTCAGAAGTCCCACAGTGTCCTCAGCTGCACACAAGCCGAAGGCCAGCCTGAACTATGTAAGACCCTGATGCCAACAAGAAAACTAACTAATGTACTTCTAAACATTGAGAACAGGCGTCTGTGATAGTGAGACCCTCCATTCAAGTCCCCAGAGACTGCCCTGGGATAAACACTCCACGGAGCTCTAATTGCTCCCAGCGTATGTACACCTCTGCACCTGCACTGGTGACATCACCCTAATATTCGCTTCATATTGACTTCTCTCATTGATATATAGAAGCTCTCTGCAGTTGATAATGTTGTAAATGGATAGAAGCTCATCTCAGGTTTTGTACCCACAGTCAGTGACACTCAGAGGCCAAGCCTGTAAGCCTGTACCTGTAAGCATGAGACACTGTCAGAACATGGTGCATGGGTGGGGTCAGAGACATATTGAGGCTTTCCCAGCTATACTGCTACCAGGCATAGGGCTGTGGCCACTACACCCAGAGGCAGTACCCATCATACCCATCATGCAGTATTAGCTTTCTCGTGTCTTTGAGGATTCCCAGTTCTTAGCTTTTCCTTTTTTTTTTTTTAGCACGTTTATCTCTTTATTATTTTTAGGTGTGTATGTGTGTTCCTGTGTGAGTTGATGTACACCATGTGTGTGCAGGAGCCTGAGGTGGGTCCCCTGGAACTAGGGGGTTGTGAGGCAACAAGTGAGTTCTCCAGTAAGCACTCAACTTCGGAGCCATCTCTCCAGCCCCAGTTTCTCCATCTTTGAGAGAAACTAATTAGACAGGATAATGTCTAGGTCTGCAATCTTAGTGGGTGGGGTATTAGAATCACAGTGTCCAGTCAGTGCTTGACATAGGAGAGTATAATGGCCACAGAGAAGGCCAGTATGGAAGAATGTCACCTATTCCAAATGCATTGTGGTTAAGAAGAGTAAACAGGAGATGGACTTCATAATGTTGCATTTCAGGATCAAGTTCAGCAGCAACCCCACCCCCTCCCCGCCCTGGCTACTCATCTCTAATCATTTCTACTGTTCCTTGACAAAAGTAAGCATGTTCTTTGTATGGATTCACCTATGCACCAGAGAAGCACATGCCAACACATAAATGTATAGAGAGACAGATATATACATAGATATGGAGATAGAGACAGATACAGACATCCAATACATATATATTCTGTCCTGTAAAGCACACAAACACCCAAAGTGGACTCCATGTAAAGCTCACTCCCATGCATGTCAAAGGCACAGAAGTACCAACTGGAAACTCCGATGGCCAAAGATGACAAAACAGTACCAAATTATAATCAATGCATATGATAAATATCAGTAAGTCCATACTGATGAAAATAAATAATGAAAAAAATAAATGGACATAGACAACCTGTGATGCAAAACCACCATGGACATTGGCTACACTTTCAAAGAGGTGGAGCGTGACTACTGCTCTGCTCTTCAATTGTGGGCTGCATACCCTGTCTTCCAAAGGTGAGGGTATGGGGAGGAAGTGGCAGAGATCTTGCCATGGAGACACCTGACAAATGTAATCTTTGGGGGATCCAGGAGGACATTCTGTCCTCGGAGGGTGGCTGCATTCATCCCTGTGCTTTTGAAAAAATTGGTGGTGTTAATTTCAGTGGATATCCTCAGCTAGCTGTCATGTCCAGAGCTGTACGCTCAACAGGTCTATTGATGATGACCTCTCCCTCCGTGTGCTTGCTCCTAAACCAAGGGTTCTCAACCTGTGGGTCTTGACTCCCATAGAGTTGCATATCAGATACTTAAATTAAGATTCATAACAGTAGGAGCATCACAGTTATGAAGTAGCAATGAAAATAATTTTATAGTTGGGGTTGCCACAGCATGAGGAGCTGTATTAAAGGGTCGAAGCATTAGGAAGGTTGAGAACCACTGTTAAACCATGGACCCTTACCTATTCTGAGGAAAATATCAGATCAATGACCATGGAGGGACATCTTGTGACATTCCTGACCAGCTCCCTCTGAACTGTCAGAGTCACCTAAATCACAGATAACCTGAGACAAACAGACATGAAGGCTAAATGTCCAGTGGGGCCTTGGAGCAATCCTGCAACAGAAAAGGACACTGGACAGGTTCTAAGGTAATCTAAATAAGCTATGCAAAATAGATGATAAAATAATTCTTCAATACCATCTCATGAATTATACCTGATGTACCATACTGTGCCAAAATGGTAGCAGAGAGTTGTGCACGGGTGCTATGGAAACCCTGAGCCCTCTTTTCAGTTTGTCCGGGTAGCTAGAGCTGTTTAAATTTTTTTCAAATTCATTTGAAGAAAAACTAGTGGGATTATATATCCGTGTATGTATGTATGCATGCATGCATGCATGTATGCATGTATAAAATTCTAGTCTTGCATCTGAGGCTGGTTAGAATGTTAGGATTCCTTTCCAGCCAAAAAACTAACCTAACTCTATGAATGTCCACACATTACAGTATAGTAACTTCCTATAGTCTCTATAATTCAAGTTGATTGGGGTGCATTGTCCTGTGTTCGTCTTCCATCCTTTTTATTGGATTTCAGGGCTCCCAATGCTTACACTGCCACAAATCATGCTGTGAAAAATAATTATGTGTAGGCTATTTTTTTAAATTTAAGATAAATGTGCTTGATTGGAATTTTCTAGATCAAAGACATCACAACTTGTAGGACTTTAGATTATCATTGAATTTTGCAGAAGGTATATCATCATCATTCACTTTGGAGAATTGAATCATTTTAGCATCCTAACTGGCATCAGATGGCCACTTCTTTTGGCGTATTTAACAAAAAGAACTAACTCCACCCTGCTGAGCTTAGTCCAGACTTCTCGATTGACCACAAGTTGATGGTTTGGGTCACAGCAAATGGGTGTGGACTGAATAACGACACATAAGAATTAGCTTTGGTTTTAAGCTGTTTACAACAGGCAAAGTGGATCCAATGAGCAAAACAGAAAACTGTGCCTCTGGAATTCTCTGAGCAAGGTCAGGAGAGCCTGTCACACTCCCTGGTGGCAGCACTGTGGGGGCAGGTGCATCTCCCTCAGTCATGTGAGAGTCTCTGATCTCAGGGGACAAGACTGACCATGGCTCAGAGTTGGCCTCGGATAGAGACATTTCTGGCACCCAGGACTGGTGCCTCAGCCATCCTGAACCTGCTTCTCTAGCCCCAGGAATTGCCCTTGTAGCCATGTGACTCATCGGAGATGACCAGGTATCAGCGCCTGTGTCACACAAGAGATAAGAGGCACAGCTCTCCATAGTGTTCCTGAGCTCTCCTTCCACAGAGTCCCAGTGACTGGTGGTGAGCCTTGAAATGGCAGGGAGAAACTTGGTTGAGAAGTGGCCAGAGGAGAGGGGCTTTTCTCATTAACTGGCTGGAGTGTTGTTGCCCAGGAGAAGCAGGATAATTGCTGTTTTTAATGGGGTTGATTTAGCAGCAACAATTTTGCAATTTTCCCTTTTCCCCAGGGCTGTCACCTGGGCCCTTGAACACCTGGGGGAAAGGGAGGGCTAGGGCTGCTTGGGGTCTGCCTAGCTACCCCCTGGGGCTCCAGGCCAGCTCGAGGGCAGGGCTGTGCTCCTCAGACCATCTGGGGACCAATTAGCCCCTAGCTGCCTCTGGGCCCTAAGTGATGTAAGGGGAAATAGAGTTGGCTGTTTCCCCTGATGCCTGGCTCCTCATCTGGCCACTGAGCAATTCCTCACTGTCCAGCCTTTCCAGGGACACAGCAATGGTTCATCCAAAACCTGTGATGAAAAGTAAGGCTGGAGCTAGAGGCTCAAGAGACCAGTCCCTAGGTCCAGGGAAGCAGTGCAGGATGGCCAACACCCCAGCCCCAAACCCCTGATTATCTGCACTGGATGGCAGAAAGCAAGTCTGTAATTCTTTTTCCAGACAGAATTTCTCTGTCTGTAACAACCTTCTCAGTCCTGGAACTCACTTTTGTAGACCAGGCTGGTCTTGAACTCACAGAGATATGCCTGCCTCTGCCTTTCGAGTGCTGGGATTAAAGGTGTGCGTCACCACTGCCCGGCTGAAGCCAGGTTTTCATATCCAATGGAGAGACCAGCTACTATGTTTGTATTACATGAAGCTGACAAGTTCTTCTTATGCCCCCTGAAGCTTGCCATCCATGGCACATCATTCCTTCTTGTGTCTCACAGATCCCTGTGTTCTAACACACAGGCCATCTGTGGCAGTGCACAAGGGATCACAGCATAATCCTCTTCATTTTGTGCCTGTGGGTCTAACTAAAGTTAAACAGATTCATCTCAGGTCTTAGCATCTCCAAACTGTTCTGATTTCCATACGGAACGCTCTGGCTATAGTGGGCCCCTCAGAAAGGAAGTTACCCATGCAATTCAGTTCAGGTCCACCTTCCTCCTGGACAGGTACTTTCCCACAGCTGCCTCTTTTCCCCATCAGTTGGAAGGGTGCATGTTGTTTGGATCCAGAGCTACAGGTCAGCTGTGGGGAGTATCAGTCCTGAATTCTGGAAACTATTCATTGCTTTATCTTGGAGGAAAACACACTGGGAGGTCTAAAGGCTGCATGAAGTTGCTGGGGTCTGAGACCTTCCCCTAGCCGCAGTCAGGGGACACACCCCTGGAGGCCCTACCTCAGCACATTCCCCTACATAGGGCCTTGTGAGGCTGGTACCATAAGCATTTGCATCCCATGTCTACTTTTTCCCTCTAGCATTTAGAAGCTGGCTTGTGTGAGTCTCTTAGGAGTTGTGTGAGCTTCTTAAAAGGCACATTGGGCATCATGGTCCTACCAGGGACATGAGAAACAAACCTTAGACAAAGGTGAACCACCAGAGGCTCATATCAGTATACAATGGCCAGAGGTTTAAAGCTCTGTGACTGGTGTTGGGTTCCAGCATGGCTTCTCACCTCCTTTGAATCCAAGCTCTTTCCATTTGAACAGCAACATGTTAGGACTTCTGTGTTGTCACCTGGCTCTGGGGTAGAAGGACATAATGTTGCTATGGTACAGAGGGATGCCAGAAACAGGAGTCCAAAGGCATGAGAGGTAAAAAGAGAGTTGTTATACCAAGTTTTATGCAGAAAGCTAGCACCAGACCCTGAAGATCTGGAAAGGGTTGGGGGCTATCATGTCACCACCAGTTTACAGCCATTCCTTAAACACTGTAGACCACCCATAGCTGAAGCCAGCTGGAGGGGGCCTGTTTGACTTCAAACATACTGGGCCAGCTAAGTGTTTTGTTTTGTTTTTGGAGAGTTACACATTCCATGCTTTGGAATTTCTGTTGTTGTCAGGCCCAGTACACTCCTAACTCAGAGCTAAATACCTAATGCTGGGACTTAGTTTAAAAACACATGAGACACTGGGAAAAAACAGTGATTTTTAGGACTTAATAATTTAAAGGTCCTGTCCATGCTATAGGAACATAAACATATGTGTCTCACTAGGAAGTGTACAAACCACTTTTGCATTTTGCAATTAAAATAGTTCAGGTATTACATGACTAACTCCATGTCAGCAAACCTTAAACCTTTTGCCTTTCCTTTGCTTGAGTTGAGGGGAGAGAGAGAGAGAGAGAGAGAGAGAGAGAGAGAGAGAGAGAAGAGAGAGATGCAAAATGTTGACCTGTTAAACCATGTGATCATATTTCACATGAGAACTTTTTTCTTGCAGTGCAATCCAGACAGGTGAGAGTTTACAGAACACAGGACAATGATGTTACCTGCGCTGAACAAGCACCTTGGAATATGTGAATGCTAAGTATGACTCTGGGTACCAGGACCCTAATCAGACTGTCCTTTGGATCAGGCATAGCGTTGCAGGCAATGAAACACATGGAGTCACTGTGTGAGGTACTCAGCCCTAGTAAAAGATCTTCAATGTAAACCAATGTGTTTTTATGTTTTTTTCAGTTAGCTAATGTATTGAACAAACCGTGGCATATCCACACTAGAGAATACAACTCAGCCATGAGCAGGAACATGCCATCGATACCCTCAGTGGTTTGGTTACATTCCAGCGCATCAGACTAAGTGAACAAAATGTCAGTTTTGGAAGGTGACCTGCTGTAGGGTTCTATTTATTCAATGTTCTTGAAATGATGGAATCACAGAAATAAAGGGCAAGTGAGTAGTTGGGATGAGTGGAAGGAGAATGAGGGTTTTCCTGGTGATGAAAAGAATTATGCAACACTAAATACCCATGCACACCAAAAAAAAAAAATAGGCACTGTCTGCTTCCCAGCAAAGTCTGCATCACTCACCAGTGAGTTAGGTCTGATGTGGACACAGGTAGATCTAATGGAAACAGGGAGTTGGGAGGGCTCTGTAGAGTCAACTGCGATGTCCTCCTTTGATGGATGATAAGAGGATGCTGAGTCTGGCTTCTACTCTCACAAAGGGCTGGCGTGCTTTCTTTCCAGAGAGGTGTATGCTGGGAAGGAAAGGAGCCAGCCTAATGCTCCCAAATGCCAGCCCACCCTCACTGCCTGCCAGCCCCTAACTCTAAGCCTCATTTTCCACATCTGAAATAGAATAAAAATAAACAGAATTCAAGGGTATTTAATGAGGCTTGTAGGAGATTCCGAATGTGAATGTCCTTAAAAGTCCCTGCAAACTGGGTTATTTTTATTCCCCTGAGAATCCAGGGCAGAGCTGCCAAGGCCATGGGCAGAGGGCAAGTCTGGGATCACAAACTCCCAGTTTCTATGTCTGGTGCCAGTGTTTTGGTAACATACAATCTCCTGTAAGGTTAGGCCTTAGGGGGTAGGTTTCTGTCAGGTGCTATTTGGATAGGGACTCCTTTACTTGACAGAGAAAGTCAGCAGACAGTGTACAAGTGTGAGGTCAGATGTTCAGGGGAATGCAGAGATTCCCTGCTGGGGTTTGGGAGGAATGGAGATCAAGCCCCAAATAGATGATGCTGGACTCTCCACATCCTTCCTCCTTCTGGGATTGCAGGGCATTTGTGTGGTGCTGAGGCTCAGGGCTGAAGTGGATGTTCCTATGGAGTAGCTGTAAGTATGCAGCTCACTGTGTAGCTGGGGGCCAGTGCCAGGAAGGACAAGCACCACCGTCCAGTGTGAGGTGTGAAGAGCCTGCTCTCCTCAGCTTAGCAGAGTCCCATTGACTCTATAGAGCTGAATTACTCTTGGAGCCCTCATTTCGTTATAAGCCTTCATTTGAATTCAAGGCAGTCCTCTGGGCCCAGAGTGTTCACCCACCAAGCCATGATGTACCTAAATCAAAGGGGTGTGGGAGACCCTTTGTCTATACCCTGCAAGGAGAGTCTTACTTGGTGATATAAGAACATGGATGAATCAGCAGGGCTATCCTGCTACCTTGAGAGCCAGGGATACTCTCTATGTGTTGGCTCTACCGATCTCCTTGTATCTCCCTGCCACTCTGGCTAAACAGTTCATGTGTAGCTTCCCACAAAATTCAGCATGCCTGGCACAAGACTGGCGGTGTTGTCACCCACTTACAGACAGCAGTGATTGCTTTCTTCTCTTTTTAAACCTTAATAATACTGTATATGTGTAGGTGTTTTGCTTACATGCATATCTGGGCACAGCTGCATGCCTGATGCTCCTGGAAGTCAGAAGAGGGTATTGGGTCTCTTGGGACTACAGTTACAAATGGTTGTAAGCCTCTGTATGGGTGCTGGGAATCAAAACCAATTCTTTGAAAGATCAGCCAGTGCTCTTAGCTTCTGAGCTATCTCTCATCCAGTCCACAATGATGTTTGCTCTCTCTCTCTCTCTCTCTCTCTCTCTCTCTCTCTCTCTCTCTCTCTCGTGTGTGTGTGTGTGTGTGTGTACAGGTGCCAAGTTGCATGTGTGAAGGACAAAGGACAAGTTGCAGGAGTCACTTCTCTCAGCTCATGAGTGTCTAGGATAGCACCCTGGTCAGCCAACTTAGTAACAGGCACTTTTTGCCTGCTGAACCAGTTCATGATTCTTGCATTTAACTGCTCTCTTCCCTGGGTCACCTTGCTTCTTTGATTACTGTCCTCCCTAGTGTGCTACTGAAGGTCAAGGATTTCTTTTGTTTTGAAAGCTCTAAGCTGCTTGTGCCTGGAAGAGAGTCCTATACAGCACCGACTCAGCGATTATCTGGCAGCTTGTTGCTTTCTGTTTCCACCATGGATCCTCCGGGCAAGATGAGAATCCGCTGAGCATTTTGTATTTCTTTGCTGTAAGGCTTTTTGAAGGCAATTCCACCCATCATTAGAAAAGCGAATTTGGCCTTCCACCAGGAACCCCTGCCAAAGCTATCCTTTCCACCCAGACCCAGTGTGAGAATGTGAAGTGGTCTCTCATCCTGAAATCCCTCTGTGGGTGACCTGGTAACCTGTGAGGTGTGTGTGTGTGTGTGTGTGTGTGTGTGTGTGTGAGAGAGAGAGAGAGAGAGAGAGAGAGAGAGAGAGAGAGAGAGACAGACAGACAGACACAGACACAGACACAGACACAGACACAGACAGACAGAGTCATAGACAGAGACAGACATACATAGAATCACAGAGACAGAGAAACAAAAACAGAGACACAGAGAGACAGAGAGTGAATACACAGGAAACTACTAACTGCTAACTCTTGGGTGTTTGTGATAAAGAAAACAAAGACATAGCTTTGTTCTCCATGTATGGAGATTTGCCTGCCATATTCTGAGGCTTTTGGAAGACAGGGAAGTGTCCCTGGGGCTAACTGTAGCATCAGGGACTCCTGTCCCTGGGAACTGGGAGACTCTTACTGTAGTGCACACTGCACCCTTTCTTCTAATGCCTGGCTCTGTATCTTTAAGGCAATAATTGCTGAATTGAAATTTGAGACTGTTATCTTAATAACCAATTACTCAAATAACTTTGAAATTGGCTTAAATTGGCTCGTCATGCTACATTTACCTGAATCTTTTTATGGGAAAGTTAGGAACAAGAAAAAAAAATTTCTTGGCTGTCTGATTTGTTTGGTATTGCTGAATGGTCTTGTTTGCAACAGGCAAGTGCTGCTGGTTTCTGTGAGCCCAGACCCCTACCTCCTGCAAGGGGACCTGACTGGGTCAGTCCTTCTCTGAGTTCTGTGTGCTCAGAAATCCCAGCCCTTTGGGAGCCTTTACCAAAATAAGGCAGGGTGTTAACTGCACCAGACAGCAGCTGTTTACCTGTGTGAGGTTCTTCAAATGAATTCTGTCTTCCTTGCAACAGATTTAAACCTCACTAATGTATTTTTTTCCCTTTTGAAAAACAGTAGCTGAGGTGATGTAGTTTTAATTTTCTATCTTGCAACAGTTATGGGAGCTTAAAGGTGAGAGTCGCAATCTTTAAACTAAAGGAATTCTCCCATTTATTAGTGGTTGGAGCAGGAGAGGGTGAGGAGCCGAGAGCAGCATACTTGGGTTTTATATACAGCTATAAACCCAGTAATAGAATATTACATCTTTTTCTCTAATGCGGTCTTATATTCCCTCGTTTTTCTCATCGTCTAAGCTGGGATAATGGGGGCTTTTCCTGCCTTCAGAATCACACTGCCCTTTATTTTTGCACTGTTAAAATTGTGGCTTTTGTAAACAGTCTACAGGCACTCTCAGCAAAGCTTAGATTTGCTTTGTTTTAGAAGTTGAGCTAGTTACTGAAGCACCTCCTGATTGCATGAAGTTTTAGGAAGAGGGACTGAGAACAGGTAGACCTGTCTATCCCCAGGACTCACCATCGCACAGTAGTAGGCCTTGCCTCTACTCTCCTGAATACGTGGAGCTTGCCCTAACTGGCTTCCTTCAAAAATGTTGCTTTTGTTTACAAATCTCCATCCCCTTCTCAAAGACTTTTAGCTTAGCATCTCCCTCCTACAATGGAAGAGAAGTGGTCCTGACACAGCTGTGCTTCTATTTGAAAGCACCGGAGAAAAGCAAGGAGAATGGACAAATATGATTGCCAGGTTCAGTATTGAATCCTATGCACAGAAGAGCAAATGGTTCTCTCTAGATCTGTTGCTGTTGGAGGAGGAAAGACTCTTGGCATAGAGAATCCACGAAGAGTCACCCACCATAGGATGGAGGAGGCACCCCCCACAGGATGCTGGCCAGGGTCTGGATGGCTAAGAGACACTGGATGTACAGCTAAGTGGGGGCCTTAGGGATCCTGTCTGTGACATGGAGGACTTGAATAAGAGAGTTTAAACCAGCTTCTCCACTGACAGCTGGGTGGCTCAGGTCTTGGCTGGTGGGATCCTTACAGTTACTTGCCAGCTTGCATTTTGGGTCTTATCTGCCAAGCAGAGAAAGACCATGTTTCCTGCCTTCCCTTATGCATTTGGGAGGGTGAAATGAGAAGAAGTGGAAAATGGACTTTGAGAATACAAAGTGCTGTATATGAATATGAAATACGAGAGCCTGCGTGATGCACCAAGATTTCCAACCTCATAATTTACCCCGAGCTCCGGGAGGAAATCACCTTGTCATAAAAACATCTTGGAATGGCAATCCATTACGCTTCTACACTGGGAAAAAAACTCGGAGAGGCTTCCAAAGCTCAGGATTATAAAACCGTAAAAGAATCTGAGTTCAAAAGCCCTTGGAAACTGCTGGACTGAGCCTTCATAATTCAAGCAATTCAGCCAAAGTTTTTCTTTCTCATGTAATAAAACATGTGTTTTGGACAAACCAGATAATGTGTCATCCAGAGAAGGGGCTGGATCCAGAAAGCATGGATCCTGCGTCTTCTCTCATGTGGGGCACCGTACAGGGTTTAGACGATGTGGGTGGGGGTTGGGTGGTCCTCCAGTCCCAGAAACATCTATAGCTTTCAGTGGTGTGTTAACAATTCTTGGGGCAGATGTGCACAAATGTCTTTTCACTCTGGATAGGACCCTAATTACAGTTCAAAGCAGTGACTCCACCCAAGTCCATCTTGGTAAAGTAATAAGTTTTTGGAGCTTCCTTAAAGGGCATAGTTGAAGGATTACTTACAGGAGCATAGAAGACCCTCAAAGAACTTCTCTTTAGAGTTCCACCCCATCATGGATGACAAGGTTATGGAAGCTGCATCTCAGAGTCCCCATTTCAGTTAAATTTCATATTCATGATAACATATCCCATGATCCCTTGCAGCTAGAGGACGACAGGGGAGGATGTGAGGGTAATAATGGCTACAATCCCAGCAGAGGGCCTTGTGACACTCCCCTCTCACCTCCTACTGGAGGGTGTCAGTGGTTTATCAACATCACCATACACCATAACTGTAGCATTCTACTGGATTAGTGTTTGTGGTTACGAGGCCAACAGTATCTCCATTCCAAATAGTGGTGGATGACCCTATTATACCCAAAGAAAGGAACCACAGAAAAACACATGGCCTGCCCTTCTAGCCACAGGTGTCCCTTCTGCCAGTGCTTCTGGCTCTCTTCCTCCTGTATCTCTTCCCTTTGTCCTCTGCTGTATAGCTCCCACCCTCCTCTCGGCAGACAGCCCCTTCCCATTGCCCAGGGCCTTGATGGTCAGTGTTAATGTGGGGACCCATCTCTGGGTAACCAAGACTGCAGAGTTCAAAGACTAAAGAGAGGGACAGAACCTTGGATTGTGAACAGCAGAGCAACAGGAGGGGAAGCCTTGGGGAAGCATGTCTGGCCCTGTCTAGATTATTCTAATGATTCTGGCAAAGGCAGAGGAGCTTAAGATTTGCAAGAGAACACAACTTTTTTCCTTCCTGGAAATGTTTTAATATAAGAAACAGACTTGTGATTCTATCTGTAATCCAAAAAGAGAAACTTAAAACTTAGCCAAAAAGGATCCCTCCAAAGAGCTTAGACAAATACAGCTTTCATATGACAATGCTATAATTTTTCCCTGTCTACAAGAAGACAATGATATTGCATGCATATATTTATTAAAGTATCAAAACGTTTATATTTTTTGCTCTTAGTCCAGCTAAGGAAAGTTGAACACATGGAACTAAAGTCTCCGACATGGTTGTGGGGCTCCAGTGAGGCTTTCTGAAGTCTTTCTAGAAGTGTGACTTTATACCAAGAGGTCGTCTACACAAGAGAGATCCAAATGGGCTGAGGATGATTCCGTGGTTGGAAAGATGTGACTAAATTGGCTTCATGATGGCATCAGCTTCACTGGTCCCCAAGTAACAGAGTGGCCTTTGAAATGTCATCTGTGACATCCGGGGTTCTGGTGCACATTGGCCTAGGGTGCCCAATGCCTGACCTAATGGTGGTCCTAACCAGAGACAAGGCCAGAAGGGAGCTCTGTGGGCCACACCTTGTGGGCCTTTACCTCTCACCTTGTAGTCTGTGGATTCACCTGAAATGGTTCCAAGCAATTATAGAGCTGGGCTTAGAAGGGAAGTGTTACTATTTTGGCATCCCTGTTTGTCACCCATGAACATTAGAATAGTGAGGATTTTCTGGCAGTCTCCTTGCAAGCTTGGACCCCACACTAAACACTCAAGAACTCATCTCCATCTGAGTCACTGGGTGAGCTTCATTATCTCCCTCAAATCACACTGAAAGTCAATGTCAGTCCCACTGTTGCAGTCTCCCACCAGTATTTTTTATAAATCTAAGGCTCCATGGTCCTACCTGGTCTAAACTCGTGATGTCACATGAGAGCTAATGCACAGGGAAATGGCACAAAACACGAGGATAAGCAGTCATGTGGGGAGTGGATCCAAGGCGCACATGGGGAGGTCCTGGCTGAAGAACAAAGCCATTTTCAGCAGGTATGTTGGGGACCCTCTCAAAACATGATCGAGGCTCAGCACCTACATACATGGAAAGGTCATACCAAAGTTCATTTCTTTGTATAAACAACCTGTGCTATAAAAACAAATTTTAAAATAACTGAGTATGCCTGCTCTGGAAAAAGTTCATTTTCTGTGGTCCTTACTTTACAGACAATTAGGAAATTTTTGCACAGTAGGAGCGTGGGTGGAGGAGAAGATTGTTAAATAGACTATATAGAATAAATAGTACTAGCTTGATCCATGCTGTCCATAAAGAGAAAAAAAAATCCCACATTTCCACCAGGTGGAACTTGGAGAAGGAAGTCAGGGGCTCTATAGTAGGAACATCAAAGGTCACAACAAAGGGCATGGAGGGCATCAGAAACATGGCTATGCCTTTCAGGGTACTGATGCTTCCAGTGGAAGAAGTATAGGAGCCTCACAAACAGCCTAGACCAGCATGCAAGACTGCCCATGGCCTGGAGTTAATTCAAACTATGTATCAGGATGGATTTCTGCCATGGGAGGGGATTGTTACAATTTTGTTAATGGTGGTCTTGTAAATTGATGAGATTGAAAGGTATGTTTTGAGAAGAGATTTGAGATTGTGTCCCCTAAACCTTCAGTACAATAGGCAGTCTGGTACCAGTTCAGACCTGGCCTCATTATCAAGAGTCTCCTGGCCCTCTGGGTTGGGACCAATAAAATTGTCAGTTGGGAGCACTGGCTATAGTATGTGAGCACTAGGACCTACTATGGAAGACAATTTCTGGAATGTGGGATAGAGGTAAATATGTCTGCTTGCTTCTTGGTTGTCCTTAAAGAACCACTTGAAATGGCTTATTGCAGAGGTCTGTCTCATTAATGGCAAAAACCAGCATGTGAAGGTGGCAATATGAGTCAGAACAGGAAAATTAGATGACAGGTTTTCTTTTGTTTTTAAACTATGAACTACCACCTAGACAAATGAATTTAATGCCTGTTTTGGTTTGTCTTATCTTGTTTTGTTTGTTTGTTTGTTTTTCTGAGATAAGGTTTCTCTGTGAAACAGTCCTGGCCATCCGGGTACTCACTATGTAGACAAGGCTGACCCCAAACTCACAGAGATCTGCCTGCCTCTGCCTCCCAAGTTCTGGGATTAAAGGCATGTACCACCACTGCCTAGCATTGTTATCTTGTTTTTGAGACAAGGTCTCACTATGTATCCCTGGCTGGCCTTGAATTTATAGAGATCCACCTGCCTCTTGTCCCAAGTGCTGGGATTACGGGTGTGCTCCAACCCACTTGGCTCACCTGATGATTTTATTATACATCATCAGAAGAGCTTGATACCATGATATTAGGATCTTGTAACCCTGGATGAGAATAGGGTAATGAAGTGAATGGAGGCTCTTTCCAGAGTCAAATGGAATCAAGCAACGGGTTAACATAATTCCCTCATGTCTCAGATTGAAAGATATCCAAAAAAAAAAAAAAAAAAAACAACTGGCCAAGATAGGGTTCTTCTCATATGACTTTTCTGGACCCACACAATTTCTGGGTTCACATTCACACTAAATGCCCAGAACTTGATAATGCCAACAGAATATGGGGTGTAGTTAGAAATTTTAACTTGGTAGCTAATGAAGGCAAACAACTCCCTGACTGAAGGCTGGAACTACCCATGCTGAGTGGGCTTGACTGAAAGCTGGAACTGGACATGTCTGGGTGGGCCTTAGTGGAAGACTAGAGCTACCCATGGTGTGTGGGCCGGCCTGTGAAGACTGGAGCTGGTCATGTTGTATGGGAGTGACTGAAGATTGGAGTTGGCCATGTTTGGATGGGCCTTGGCTGAAGGCTGGAGCGGCCCATGCTGGGCAAACGACTTGTAATGTCTTTGAACATGGTTATGGGCAGTAGCACTGTCCTCAATGATCCAAAATAATTATTTCAAGTGTTACATTCAAAAACGCAGTGTTCAGATGAGCAGACCAGCCCAGGATCTCCAGCTAGAGAGCATCAGGGAAGAGGTTCTGCCTCCATGGTACTGTTATGTCTCTATGAGTAATGGGAGGCAGTCTGCAGACACACAGGCTTCTTGAAGCAGAAGAGCCGCACTGCAAAGGAAATTCTAATAACATCTTGAAATAAAGTAATAAATTACCCCAGCAATGCCAGAAGTGAGTGGGAGCTGTGAAGGGGAGTGTCATTCCCATGGCCTCATCTAAGGACTAGAGGATCATCAGGAAAGGATGAAGGCCCCATGGGAAGGCATGGTGGCCAAGAACAGCTTTTAGGAGAAGGATTCTAGTCACTTGTGAGTGCACACAGGTGGAGGTCTGCCCTGAGTATACAAGCCTCTCTTCAATTCCCCATTGATATCCCACATTATCCCAAGCTAATAGGTCCTAATGAAATATCTATTCAAAGAACAGTTAAAGCACTATAAGGAAGACTTCGTTTGGAGCCATCACAATGAATGTTAAGGTCAAGTCCATGGGATACTGCAGTGGGAGGGGTCATGGCTTAATTACCAGAAGCAGGAGGAACAGCAGATAGGGATTTATAACCCAGAAGCAGAGGGTTCAGTGGATGGAAAACAGCTAAGAGGGTGTTGGAGGCAAGGAGGACTAAGGTTAACCTGACTTACAGGAGACTCTTGTTAAAGCTGGGATTTATAAGGGTGTTCACAGATCCATGCAGAAGTCTAGAAACCCAAATGAAGCCTGGCCAAGCAAAAAGCTTTTGTCACCAAATACAGGGAACAAAGAAGCCTGGCCACATGGCAGCCTACAGCGCAGGCAGACCAGGTTGAGATGGCTGCTAGGATCAGTGAGAGAAGCTCAGCACATCAAGTGTGCAATTATGGAGTCAACATACATAGTCCTGGCCTGGCGCACAGCTCAGATGGGGACTCCTTGCCTAGCCTGCAGGGAGGTTTAGGTTTTGTCCCTAGCACAGTGTCAACCTTGTTTTTCCCAACCACAGTATCAGTGGTGGCATTCCCCTTTTATCCCAGCACTTGGGAGGGAAGAAGAACCACCAGAAGTCCAAGATCATCTTGGGCTACAAATCTAATTTGTAGTCATTCTGGGCTTCCTGAAGACCCTATTACAAAAGAATAAACGAAGGGTCCAAGTCAACAGGGAGAAAAGAAATGGCTGTTGGTTAATCAAACCAGCAAAAATGAGAGAGAGAGAAAGAAACAATGCACACAACCAAGCAAATGACAGATCTGAGTGAATCAGTCTCTAATCACCCATGACATATACCTATTGGCTAGAAAGAGTGCCTGTTTGTCAGAGACCATCAATAGACCTTCATCTAGGGCTTTCTCGTGTACTAACTGAAGACCTGGGCCTTCGGTCTTCCTCTGGTGCCCATGGAGGTCTCACTCCATATGTGGGCTCTGGTCCTGCTTTTCATAGCTTTGGCTATGCAATGGAGCCCTGTTAAGTCCAGAGGGCCTTCTGTCCATTTAGGTATTTCTATGTGGTCTGAAGAAAATGGGTGTGCTAAGTCCACAGTTTCCTGGTCTAAGCTGCCCCAGGATTTAATACATCATAGTCATATGAAGAGCAAGGAAACCTTTTATTTGTAATGAATTTACCCAGCTCTGTCTGTCATTCCATACCCATTGATTGGGGCATGCCCGGGGCAGGAAGTAAACAACTGGCTGGTCACAATCTCGTTCAGAGCCAGGGAGATGAAAGTATTTTATATCGCTGTTTTAGGGATTCTGGGAACTTTAGGGGGCAACATCTAACTGAAGAGGATCACTGGGTCCTTAGGAGAATTTTGGCCCCTCCCTTCTCCTCTGTTCTCTGTTTCCTGTCTGCTATGAGGTGAGGAAACTCCTGTGCCACAGACTCCTGCCACCACAATGTTCTGTCCAGGTACACGGGGGAAGACAGCCATGGACGGAACCCTCTAAAACTGTGAACAAATATGGGTCTTTTCTCATAGTTGTTCCTGACAGGCATTGTGGTGATGGTGGCACAAAGGGGACTAACCTATTAAGTAAAAGAAAGCTAAGTCAAGGGAAATTACTAAAATGCCATGCCAGGAAGCTTAGCCTTGTTTGCCTACAGAACCAAGGGGCCCCCAAGCTCAGGCCAATTACTCAGATCCTCATGAATGCAGAGGGTGAAGAAATTCAAAAGAGCAATACTCTGTGGGGAAAAAAAACCAAAACAAAGCAAAACACAAAGACCATTTGCTGTGCTGGTTAACAATCAACTAGCCAAGAATTTATGACTGGTTAAAGACAAGAAAATGGAAACGGAGGTGAAAGTTAGCCCTGGAGGAGAGGAAGTTTTGACTCTGTTAATCCAAGCAAGGGGTAGCTCCTAATGGAGGGTAGGCCCGAGAGGAACAACAAACAGCCCCCATGTTCACTGCCTTTGGGGCCCTGGTTTCAGGCTGCCGACTTTGTAGCACTGTGTCTCCACTCTGGCCCTCAGCACCCTCCTTGGTGCAAGAGACATGACGGCTTCTTCATTGTGGTGCTACCACTGGAGACAGGAGCATCAAATGTCACAAGGAGGTATAAATTACACCAGTGCCCAGGACCTCCACAATGAGGAACATTAACCTTTCTGGTGGACAGCAAGAACTGCCATTTTTCCTCCTCCACCAAGCAATGGTGTTCACTTTCACATTCCAGCACACAAACTCCAAACACCTGTATTTAATTTTCACCGGGAGCACCGTTTTCATTTCCAAGCTGCAAAACTTCCGTGCTCCTGGCCCCTACTATGTCAAAAGCGAACAGTGGCAGATTGGCATATTGAGCTATTAATAATTTGCTGTATGTGTTACAGATGTTGCATAAATGAACAGTATTCTATCACTGTTTCTTGACATTGGGGCCCTTGGGGTGGCAGGCTAAGACCCAGATCTGTCTACAACCTGCCCATTCTGCAAAGAAGGGTGGGGGGAGTGGCCCCTTGGAGCGGAATCACATTCCAGCTTGCAGAGCCAATTTTTCAGATGCTCGCTCCTTCCTGTTCCTTGTTCCTCCACTCAGCCCTCATCTGGCCGCGGTGAAAAATGACGTGGTGTAATTTTTTATTCTCTGTCTGACACTCTTATGCAAGGCAATGTGCTTCACCCGTTTCAAGCTCTAAAAAGGTCAAGAAATGAGGAATTGGATTTTTGGAAGCAGCCCAGGAAAAACTTTCAGCTTGGACTGTGTATACTCAGGAAAACAAAACTGCTAATTGTTAGCTTTCTGCTACTCGTGGGCTTCTGAGGCACGCAGAGCACATGCTTCCGGAATATGTGAACTTTTATATTAAAATCTAGTCCGGCCTCCAGGTGAAATGTAGATTAAGCGGCCAGCTAAAGATGGACGGTGGACTTAAAACTTGACAGCAAACAGCTGTAGGATTTCTTCAACTTAATTCAAATAATGAAATCAATAGCTTATGCTACAGTTTCAAGTCCCCCCAAACGAATGTGTATGAAAAATGATATTAATTTATCTGAGATTACTTCAGCCAAGAAATAGATTTTTCTCTGTCATTTCTGAAGGGTAGGGAATAAAAAAATTATCTGAACTATTACGAAAAATGTACAACAGATACTTTAGGGATCTAATAAACAAAATGTGCCTTTGCAGTTTAGATTAATCACAGTTGCCTTGTTTACCCACTCGATGGCCCAGACAAGTTTTGAAATGCTAATAAATGAGGTCTCCTTTTCATCCCCCAAGTTATGGGCGATCTCTTTCCAAGCATAACACATGTGTCGGCAGGCTGCCCAAGTTTTTCCTTTTTCATATATACACTTTAAAAAAATGCCACACAGCAGTGAGCCCTCTATGGAATATCCCAGCATGAGTAAAACCTGAAGGTTAGCCATCCAAGTTTAAGCCAAACAGTGCCAGATAAAATTCCAGTTTAGACATGGTCCCAATTCACACCACTTTCAGCCCGTAACCTTCCCTAAACAGAGCAGCCAAAAGATTTAATAGTGTCACCAGTAGGGCATGCATAAATAGCAACTTTTATTGGTGACTATTTTGGAGATGTCAAGAGAACTGCAGTACGGTGCTGCTTTGCATTCAGCGTTCACTTTCCACATGTAGCAGGATCTTGGAAAATGTTCTGTCATTACAACATAATATAATTCCATGTGAAAAAGTAGTTTCACCCCCGAGACTTCTGAGGTGGTACTTGGCAATAGACTTCATGGTACTGTCAGTATATCCACACTCTCCTTCAGATACCACCACGGCCCAATGTCTGTCCCTATCACTGGTTACAGGAGCTTGCTCTCAGGTATAAGATGGTTTCCTGGAATGGTTAGTGAGATGCCTCCTGTATTAACCAGGCACTAGGGGCCTTGTAGACCCAAAATGACCACCTGGTCCCAGAGACAGACAGAAGGGTTTTTCAAGAATGGAATTGTCAAGGGCTGGCAGCTGGGTAGGAGTGAGTGTTGGGCTCCACAGCAGTTTTCCAAAGGTCATTCTAAGTCCCTGTGGTTTGCATGCCATTTTCAGAAAAAGGACACTGTACTCACACAAGCCTTGGTTCTTTAAAACACATCGGGGCTCATCATAAAAGTTATTCAGAGATGCTGTGTGTCTGTCCCACACTCTCTGTGGTAAATCAAGGTCTCCTGGCCTCTGGGGGGAAAGTCCAGGAGCAGAGGTTTGGGCTCCCTGGCATGTGGTGTGCTCTCCCTGCTTATGCTTCCCAGAGGGAGCCTGTCAGAGCAGGGTGGCTCTCAAACATGGAGGTCTGAGCCCAATCAACCTCTGTGAGAGATTAGTGTGGGTGTGGGGTCAAGTGAGTTCTGCCATCTAGGCCCTGCTGTGTGTCCAAAGAGATCAGCACTTTACTCCAAGCAAACCATCTCAAAAGCCTTGAGAAGTATTCTGCTCCAATTGCATTTCCACCCTTGCTTCTAAATGGTCCCCTCAATCACATTTGACCCAAATGTTCCTGACCCAGGAGCCCGGGGATATGGGGGGATGCTTGAGGAGGCCCCCAACTGTTCTTTACACACCACACAGATGGTTGGGGTCTCTGAGCCCCTCTCACAAAGTTCACCTTGGTGACCAAGGTAGCTCTTCTTGCAGCTTTCTGTTAAATGGCCCTTACTCTCTAACACCAGGTCAGCTGGGACACAATTGGGAGGATGCCGGTTGGAAAAACCCCTCCCTGTCATTGTCTGGAACTCAAACAATCCCCTCAGTACCTCTTCAAGTATAAACCAATCTAGAAGGAAAACCCATCTTGTTGTAGGAAATGTGAGAGCCGTTTCCTATAGCAAAGCCAGCCATTTCGCCCCCGTCTCATTTATTGGTGACATTAACAAATGTTTTAAACCAAATTTAGCACAGCTGGTTTTCCAGAAACTGCTGGAACATAAAGAAAAGTTCTGTTTGGTGCAATAACCAAGTAAACAGACATTCAGGCCCAAAGCTAAGGAGAGGGCCAGTCTCTGGTGATCCTGGTCTGGACCTGGCTGGATTGAAATTCTCTGTGTGTATGAGTGTGAGTGTGAGCATGTGTGTATGTGTATATATGTGAGTGTGTATGTGTGTGCAAGTGAATATATGTGTGTACAAGTGAATGTACGTGTGTGTTGTATGTGTGTATGTGAGTGTATATATATGTGTGTATGTGAGTGTGTGTGGGCATGCATGCGTGTGTATGTGAGTGTATGTGTGGGCACACACATGTATATGAGTGTGTGCATGTGTGTGTGTGTATGTGTGTATATGTGAGTGAGTGTATGTGTATGTGTATATATGTAAGTGTGTATGTATGTGCAAGTGAGTATATTTCGTATGTGAGTGAGTGTGTTGTATGTGTGTGAGTGTCTATGTATGTATGTATGTGTGTATGTATGTATATGAGTGTGTGTGTGAACATGCATGTGTGTATATGTGAGTATATGTGTGGGCATATACATGTGTGTATGAGAGTATGTGTGTATATGCAAGTGTGTGTGTGTGTGTGTTTGTGTGTGTGTGTGTGTGTATGTGTTAGAATTAATCTACTTGCCTGTCCTAGACCTGGATTAGTTTCTTGCAGCATGCAAAAGAACTACAGAATAAAGACAACACCATTGGAAGGAAGGAGAGTCTGTGTCATATGCCAAGGCCATGATTTTTGTTCTAGAGGAGGGGGAAGAAAAAGATATTAAATCTCTATTTTCTGTAAGTTATGAGGGTATGGTTTGTTGGTTTTTGTTGGTGTTGTTGTTTGTTTGTTTGTTTTTAAATCTGGGCCTGTCATAGAAGTCCCTTTCCAGGCTTTCCTGCTCTTACTTCCTCTCTTCCCTGTCATCTGACTGCAGCCTTGTTTTGCTTCCAGAGCAAAAGCCCCATGGGAATGCTGTGCTTCAGCTCTGCAGGTGAACCCCAAGCTCTGAAATGCACCCCTCAAGAGTGCCACAGAGGGGGGTGTGCCTTTTATTAGACTAAGAGCCAGTTTGCAATCATTGGAGGGAGAGGATTTTCCCCCCAAAGTGATTTCTTATGGCCTGATTCAGATTTCTATTCCCCCAACAGCACTTACTCGTTAATATGCCAGATATCAGGGAGCAGGGATCACTGAAAACATGTTTATTAAGGTATTAAAGCCTTAAAGGACCCAGAGCCAACACTCCCCTGGACAGTGGGGTTCAGGCTGCCAGATAAAGTCCGAATTCCACATGCTGGGCCCACCCCTAACAGTGCCAAGGGCAGGCTTATCTTCCAGATAGGAAGTCAGTGGGGGCATTTAAAATACTCAGTTCAAATCCATGCTGTGTGTGAGCATCTAGAATTCTTACATTGGGAGGCAGCTATGGAGGACTTTGAGTCTGGCTCCACTCCTGGGCCCAGAGGCTCCCTGTGGCTCAGCAGTAAGAGCCCCAGCAAAATCCAGGAATTCTCACTAGCTTGCTGGCTTTGAGGTAGTGGAATGTGGATCACAGGACGAAAGCAGCAGGATCTCTCTGAGAAGCACTGTTGCCTCACTTCAGTGTAAAACCCCTGGGCTTTCTAAGGACAGGTTTGCAGTGCTACTCCAGCTTCCTTCAAGGATGATGATGTGGAGGTGGGGGCAAAGGGATGAGGGCAATTAGAACACCCTCAATACAGTTTTACAGGTCCATTGCCCACAAGTAGCTTCCATGTTAATGTATACAAACATGTGTCTTTTACCTTGATATAGAAAAATATACATCCTTGTGTTCATTGCATTTATGGTTAAGAACTTTATTACATGTATGTCCTATCGTGGAATATAGTACATGTCTTGACATATAGCCACAAAACTGTTTACACTTATGTGTATATGAATGCATATACACATGCAAGGATATAGTATCTAAGTATGTGTCACACATGCCATATCATGAAATATACCTTAGCATGTGATATATAGGGTATATACAAGTATTAATATATACATGTTTATATATAGACTGTATAGAGACTGAAAATATGCCTGTTATACCATAGTAACACGTACATGTAACATACAGATTTTAATGTATAAATGCACAGACAATGTAGGGTGCAAATGTGATTTTGTGTTTTGTATCATATCAGCAATCATGCAGGTATGCACATGTTGCATGCACACAGCTTTCAGGTTGCTACTACAGATGGGAGCACTCAGGCCTTCCAGCACCCATCTGTCTTCCTGTGACTGAATCTCTGTTTCCCATCCATTCTCATAAAAGGTAGTGCTCCCCAAGGGAAGCTGCAGTTCAGCTACAGTGGGAGGCAGGCTGCATGACTCATGAGTGACACACAACATGTAATATATATGCACACATAGGAACACATAGTCATCATCAATAATTAACCCAGCAATAACATGATTTATATATATCTAATTCTCATTAAAGTGCATACACCAGAGGAATGAATTTTGAACTGAATTTCTAAGGAGAGAAGTTGACATTGTGCCTGAGAGGGGAAAGTGATATTCTTTAATGAGAATAAAACAGCACATCTAAATCCATAGGGATTAAAGAGAATTGGCAAGGTTTGGGAATGGCAAATATTTTCAATCTGAAAACAGTCCTTATTAATTTTCAAGTTTGAGCTTGGGAGTGAGCCAAGATGTGTCAGGTCAGAGATCTTGGGGCTAAACCTAAGAAACCAGTACTTTAAAGTCCAGACTTGTGTGTGCCCAACCTTTCACAAACTCTTTCTCTGAAGGACTCTGTTCATGGGCATAACAATGGTCTCTCTCTCTCTCTCTCTCTCTCTCATCTCTCTCTCTCTCTCTCTCACACTCACTCACACACACACACACATACACTTGCACACACGCACACCCTCCTCTCCTGTGTGCTTTACCCTGTGTGGTGAATGTTAACAGCTTATGTAATTCTAGCAGACTATCAAAACAAGAGAAATAAAACGATTTTACTGGGTACATAGATTGGTAGAACACCCCATGATGCAGAGCTATCATCAATGCTGTTGCTTTGACCATTTCCTTTGTTCTTCAGTTTCTCTCTCTCACCTTGTGTCGGGTAATGTCATGTCTTAAAATTGTGTTTAACAAGAGTGAAAGAATAGCTCACTGTGGTTCTAATTCACACTTGTCTGACAAGAGATGATATTACATGCATTATGTTTTATTTTGTTAAATTTCGTGCATGAGACATGTATGTAGGTAACGTGTGGGGGGGTATGTGCATGTGTGTGAGCATGTGTGCATGTGTGACTGTGTGTGTGTGTGTGTGTGTGTGTGTGTGTGTGTGTGTACTATGCAAGCCAGATGTTAGCATTGGGCATTTTCCTGTATTTCTTTCCATCTTTTTTTGAAGCAGTCTCTCTCTGTTGTGCACCAACAGGCTATGCTGGTAGCTATTGAGTTCTTGGGGTCCTCCTACTCACTCCCACACTTCCCCACCTGTCACAGTATGGTAGCAGACACTGGAGATCAAAAGTCACATGCTTATCCTTGTGCATCAGGCATCATAATGACCAAGCCATCTCCCCAGGCCTGTAGATTGTGTTTTAATGTACTTATTTGCCATCTTTATCCTTTCTAGTAGATAATCTATTTTTGGTTCATTTTCAATTGGATTGCCTAAACTTCTACTATTGAGTTTTGAGAATCTGTGCATTTCTAATAAGATATGTATGGTTTGTAAATATTCTCTCTCATATTCTTTAAAGTTTCTCTCAAAAACACCATTTCAGAGTAAAATGTAAAATTTTCAGTAATCTTATGTATCCAAATGTTCATTTGTAGATCATGTCTTTAGTATATGAAACAGTGACTTCCATTGGCCTTGAGCTCAAGAGAACCATTGTTTCTTGGGTTCTTCACTGTTCTGTTGGTTGGTGTGTAGAGGCTTCTAACTTTTCCACTGAAGAGACATGGGAGGGCAAAGGAAAACACAGGGTCCATTGTTGCTTGTAGTCCATACTCCAGCTTCCACCTCCCCCCACAGGGTGGTCATGGCTCACTGTGTGCGTAAGACCTGTCAATTTCAGCTGGACTTGGTGGGCACTGGGCAGAAGTATATTTTCTCCACTTTCTCTAGAGTCAGAAGTTAGCTTATAATATTTCCATGCTACTGTTTTTATTTCCATCTTAGGAACATATCACTAATAATTTGTGCAACTATCATATAAGCATTGTGGTTCTTTGTGTGTGTGTGTGTGTGTGTGTGTGTGTGTATGTATGTATGTATGTAAAAGTATTTTCTTGGGCTAATTCAGTTAAAGCAATTTAAAATAATAGAAATGTTTGTGTATTAAGCCGATAGAAAGTTAATTGGGGAATTATTTTCCCAGGTTACTTTGCCCTTTTCCTTAAGGTCTGTTCCCTCTCAAACACACTAGCCACCAAGCTTTGACTTACAAACCAGCATTTTGTTCATATGCAGTTTTAAATTTTAGCTTCTGCCATTTTATGCTTTCTATTGTGGTCTTTCTCAATTAAATGCAGTATTGGTGCCTTGTGCTTACCTCTTAGGTAATTCTCTGTTTTTATGTATGTATGTGTAGCGTGTGTGTATGTTTGTGTGCAGTTGCACATGCATGTGTATGTCAGAGACCAGACTTAGGTATAGGTCTTCTAGCACCATCCGCCTGTTTTTAATGATAAGATCTTGATTATTTATTTTATTTACCTACTTATTTATCTGTTATCCTGAGCACAGTTCCCCTCTCTCATCTTTTCCCCCAACCTCTCCTCCACACCCCTCCCTCAATCCACTCCTCTGTTTCTGTTCAGAAAGGGACAGGCTTCCCATGGGTATTAATCAGCAAAGCATAGTTTGTCAAGTTGTGATAAGACTAAATACCTCCCCTTGTATTTAAGCTGGGCAAGGCAATCCAGTATGAGGAATAGGTTCCCAAGAATCAGCCCCTGTACCCACTGTTAGGAGTCCCACAAATAGGGGACTTCCTTATACCATGGCATAGAAAGAAACCACGTCCTTAGAACTACCCGGGCCTTCCCTCTTCAACATCCTGCCCACCCTTGAGATCATCCACCCGAATCTGAACATAGGAATAGCGAAGGACCCAGAAAGGAGCCACTGTGGGAAGCTGTTGTACAGAGAGACACCGGAACCACACCTCATAAGGAGTGGCTACAGGTGTGCCCACATCAGGGTGTGGTCAAGGTGATGTCAGGGTGACCTGGGAGAGGTTTAAAGGAACAGACAAGGCACATGGGCACTCTCTTGCCTTGCTGCTTTAGCACGCTCTGGCTTGCTGTTGGCTGGCGTTTATCTATTAAAAGTTATCCTAACCTTACAGATTTCATACCAGTTATTCACCTCAATACTGTTGTTTCTGTCCCTACTAAATATAGGGGAGGGGCTGGTATCTCAATTGGTGGGAAAAAACTAGGAAGGTGGGTAGGGTAAAAGTCACATGGGCTTCTAGTACACATTTCTCCAAGCAGCTTAGCCTGGGATACTGTGATGGACACTGCTTTGATAGCATGGGGCATCTATGTCTGCCCTGTCACCATGTCCTTAGTCCTCAGCGTCATCCCCACACCATATAGGTAAGGCCTGCATTTCACTGCATCTTATATTCACCCAGCCATCATTCCTAACCAGTCTGGGTGCACACCCTTGCTTCATTCTGATCCCCACAGTGCCTTTAATTAACAGCACAATCAAGTCAAGGGTAGTAGCTTCAGAATAGACTGCCTTGGGCCTTGGAGTAGGTGGGCTTTCCCAGCTCTGGGCTCTTATATTCAGAGGTAGCTGCCTTGACCCCTACAGCATGTTCTCTAGCTTTAGACTTTAGAAAGAGAATAACAGTAGCATCCAGCCTGAGCTCCAGCAGAGGACTTCCAGCATTCCTGCTGGGAGGAGGGACCTTTTTCAAAGTGAATGTAGATGGCCAGGGAAGGGGATAGTAAAGAGCTTAACATATGGAGTCCCTGGGGACACAGGTATAGGGCTGTACTTAGATCTCTCTCAGTTGAAATCCTCTTGCAGCCCCCCTCCAGGCTTTTGAGACTATACCCAGCAAGGCCTGAAGACCAGGGGCAACTTCCTCCTTCCTCTCCTCGAGTCCTGTCAGGTCATTCTGCATTCACAGTGCTCTCTACCTATGCATGTGCCTCCAGGCTTCAGTGACACTGTGCTTTCTCACTTGCTTTACTCTTCCTTCCTTACAATTGGATCCCCTTTCTGTCTTTCTAGAAAGCCCCAGACACAAACAAGAACACATATCTATCATTGCTCAATGGCCCTCAGTGGCTCCCCAATGTTCATAGAGGGCACTCGAGATAAAGTTTAAACAGTGAAGACCCTCTAGGGTGCCTGATGTCCAGTCCCTACTCAGTCTCCATTTGCTTGAAGTAAAAAATTACAGAAGCTTGACTTAGAACATGGCAGGTTTCCCTTCCTGGACACTAGAGACTCCCAGAGGATACTGACAGCCTCTGTCCATATTCACTTTTCATTGCTCTTGACCCCTCAGCACAGTCCTACACACACACACACACACACACACACACAACACACACACACACACACACACACAGCATATATATCATAAGCAGATACCCTCATCCACAAAGACACATAAAACACACACACACACACACACACACACACACACACACACATGCAATCATACATATACATAGAGAAACACACATGAGCATTAGTTAGGAGGCAGAATTTAGTACTATTGATTGAAGATAGTGTGAAAATGTGCATGCTAATTCTGGAAGTTGTGAAAGGTCAGAGGTCATAGGACGCATGCATATGTGTTGTCTGGGATGCTGTTCACTTCTGGCAGGTGGCCTGGTGGAGGAATGGGAGAGAGATGGGAGATGATACGGCTGTGACCTGATGTGGGGACATAGTGGATGGGACAAGCTGTGGATGGGACAAGCTGTGGATGGGACAAGCTTTGGATGGGACAAGCTGTGGATGGGGCAAGCTGTATTGCAGCCCAGATTCTCTCAGTACTAATCCTTACTGCTGAATACCCACAAGTAAGAGTCACTTATGTTTCTTTAATCTCCATTTCATTATCTGAAAAATGGGGATAAACTGCCTCACTTGCCTCCCAGGTCGTGAGAGCCAAATAAGAAAGTGCAGGCAGCTGTCAAAATACAAAGCGCAGTGTTTGCATTCACCAATTCCTTAAGGAAACTGGGCCAGAGTTGAGGGGAAGGCCAGACCCCCATGAATGCAGACTTTACAGCTTGAGCCTACGACATAGTATGTCTAAAACATTATGCATTTAGGAAATGCCTTTTCAATATGGTTAGGCCCCGGAGTGGGAAAAGCAAGGCCCAGGGCAGCAGGAAGCCTGCAGCAGCTTCCTAGAGCAATCTCACTGGAAAACAGCCATTGCAAAATAGATACATTGTGGAGATGGACAAATACTTCTGTGCCACAGCCTGGGGCCCTGGAGGATGCTGGCGGATACATCATAGCCTGTGTTAGGCATAAGGTGCATCTGGAGCATCATCTGGGAAAACCTCTTTTGACCACCAATCTCTCCTGGGACTTAGGATTCCCTGGTGTGAAAAATGCACTGGGAGGTTTTCCCCATAAAGATCCACTACCATCAGCTGTGAGAGCCACCACCATCAGCTGTGAGAGCCACCACCATCAGCAGTGAGAGCTAACACCATCAGCAGTAAGTGGCCTGACCACCAGAGGAACCAGACTCATATTGGTAGAACTGGAGCTTGCTGGTTGCCTTCTATACCCCATCGACAATAGCACTATACCATGCAAACACATCTACCTCCACAGTGGCCACAGTCTACATCCCCAAGCTTTCCAGACATGTAACATAGATAATCATTAACCAGGGTCCTTGTGCTTTTCCCTGCTTGGTAATAAATAGCTCAACCACTTAGAATGTTTGATAAATGAGCACTGCTTTGGAAGAGGAGAGGCAAATGCATTGGGTCTCGCTGTTCGCAGCCCTATCTTTGCTTGCCCTGTTTTTGTTGAAGGTGCTCTCTTACCACCTAGTTTTCCTACTGTACCATTTCAGTACAGAGTGTTGAGTTGCTGCCAAAGTCCACAGCAATATTTCCAACCCAGTTTAATAGCAGGAAGGTCAATTTTCATCCAGATTACTTATTGAGGGCTCCCTATAAATACACTTCTGGGCTCCAGACAAGGCTTCTTCATCCTGAGAAGTCCCCTTAGCTAACTGCTGAGGGGTTGTATTAGTTATGGTTTTCTAGAGGGACAGAACTTATAGAATGAACCTACGTTATGTTTTGTTATGTTACGTTACATATGTGTGTACTTACACACATGCACACATGGGGCAAGGGGAAGTAATGGCTTACAGGCTGTGGTCCAGCTAGTCCAATGGCTGTCTACCAATGAAAGTGCCAAGAACTCAGTAGCTGTTCAGTCCACAGGGCTGGATATCTCAGCTGGTCCTCAGTCTACACAAGAATCCTAAAGAAGTAGGCTCCAATGCCAGTGAAAGTATGGACTTCAGTGAGAGTGAGAACAAACAGATAAAGAGAAAGCATGCTTCTCCCTTTCGTGTCCTTTTATTGCTGCCAACAAAAGGTATGGCTGAGATTAAAAATGAATCTTCCCAACTCAAAAGATCTAGATCTAAATTGAGGTGCTGTCTTCCAACCTCAAAGATTCAGATTAAAAATGGTTGGGTCTTCCCACTTCAGATGATTTAATTAAGAAAAAAAATCCCTCATGGATGTACCCAGTTGCTTGGGTTTTAGTTCATTCCAGAGACAGTCAAATTGACAAGAAGGATAACCATCACATGGGTGGAAGTGGCTTCTCAGATAACAGCATGGACTGTGTCATTGATGTCCTCATGCTAGCCTGGAAGTGCCTCTGGTGGCAAGAAAAAAAGCTGCCTCCCCAACCCCTAAGTGCTAATGAGGCCTGCCAGGGCTCAGACTCAGACTTGGACTCTGCAGTTGCTGTACCAGTGCTTAAAGATGGACAGGACATGGCAGTATCCAGACGGCAGGCTGGGATCCGGCTGCAGGAGGCGCTCAGTTGTTTTTACCATGAATGCTGTGCCTGGCAATTTTGCTTAAGATCATTTTCCACTGTAGTTTGAAACAGAAACAAAAACAAATCCTAGCCTTAAACCCATCTCGGCTGATTACTCCTGGCAGATGTCTCTATTTTAATCCAGGATCCGGTGGAGGAGTCTGAATTCTAAACCAGTTTGTAGAAGTCTATATTTGTAAATCAATTTTAAAATGCAAATGTTTTGTTCCTAAATATGAACAAACTACTTAGAACCTGAACTATCAGAAACAAATTCCAAATAGCCCCAGACATTTACTGCATAGTTGGGTATGACCATCGGATAAGTCAGTTTTAAATTCAAGGAAAATATGCTCAAATTAGTTATATGGTTGGCAGTGGGCTTTTTGCTTTCATTTAAACCTGCCATCTTTCCCTGCCTTGTCTTCATTATTCCTCCAACCCTGCATTGAAATTAGGCTTTTAAAATCTGTTAGAGGATAAGTTTTCTCACATCCAAAAGTTGTCCTCTGAAGTTTGGGGTGCACTTTCTTAAAGAGAGGAGACACAGAAGCCACTCATACTGAACCTACATAGATTGTCTCTAACCCATTTTTTTCCCTCATTCCCTTCTAGTGGCTTGTGTTCTTCCCTCCCCCTCCTCCCTGCTCTGTGCCTCATGCCATCTCTTGATCCTTTGTTAAGCCAGGGTCTACCTTAAAGGCCAGATGCTTGCCTCCTCAAGAGCTTCAGCCTGTTGTTGACAAACAGCAAGACTGTGGCTCAAGTTCAAGTCTGTAGTCTTCTCTTAGCAACAAAATATGATGCCTGAGAGTTGAATGGGTGATTGTATTTCTCAAATGGAATGCGTATTCATCCAGAGACCAACACTGGGTAGCACCAAAAGGCTTGGGAGAGAGTGTGGACATCTGTGCAGTCTCTGTGGCTATCACTGGTCTTCAGTAAGCCTCTGTCTCCTCATTGGTAGGAAGGTGGGAAGTCTGTCTGCCAGCCCTCTCTCAAGCTCATTACAAAGACTGAAATGGCCTCTCCTTTGCTCATGTCCATAGTCTTCATAGTACTATTGGAAATGGCTTGAATATGGGTGAGAGAGATTCAAATGCAATGGCTTCCTATGAAACCAGATAGAGTTAAGTGTCAAATGCCTTCCTCTGACATCTTATGGATAAGTAGAACTGTATTCTCTCTTCCACTCTTCATTCTGGAGGCAGGGTATCCCACACCAACATCACAGACCAGTTGAAATTCTTCAACTACAGGAGAATGCTTTCACCTAACCCAAGACCAGGTGACCATAGCCCTTTCCTTTATAGAAGCATGGTGGTTCTCCAGTTGAAGGGACACCAGGTGTGGGCCACTCTAGAGCATCACCTTGCAAAGAGTAGGAGCTGCACCAGTGACTTGTCTTGTTGAGGTGACCAAATGCCTGGCAAGAAATAGTTTAAGGAAGGAAGGAAGGGTTTATTTGGATCAGTGTGGGGGTAGTCCGTCATGGTAGAGAAAGGCGAGGCAGCAGGAGTTGAAGTAGCATCTGCAATCAGGACAGGGAGAGATAAGCTGGTGCTCAGTGCCTTTTTCCTTTATATTTAATCTAGGTATCTAGTCCACATAAAGGTGACAATGAGGAGGGAAGACTCACCTAACCTAATGAGGCAAGCACCATTCCCTCCTCAGCTAATCCTCTCTGGAGAGACCTTCACAGATACACCCAGAGTTGCATCTCCTAGGTGATTCCAAATCTAGTCAAGATGATGAGACCAAAGATCATAGAAACCCCAGAGTGGGCACAGCACACCTTGGAGTGAGTGCTAGGAGCTGCCGATGAAGCCAATAAGGGAAGGGGTTTGACGAGTTTCATCAGTGACAGAAATACAGGCTCACACCTTACCTTGATTTAAATCTGTCTCCTTCCCCTGCCCCCGAGTTTCCTAATTAACATGTGACAAAGTCTGAGTCCTGTTACCTCCCTAAAAGCATGATGCCCTGCTTCTGTTGTACTTCTTCTGCCATTTCCTAAGGATGACCCAACTTTCTGGCATTCTTCTTCCTCCTATTCCCCCTGTTGGACCCCTTCAGTGTTTGGCTTGGAACACCTGCTGCTTAGAGACTGGGAACAAACCTGAAAATTCCAAGGAAATGGTTCCCATGGTAACACCAACATTCATGGAAGGTTTCAGAACTTTTACCTCCTGCTCCTAGTATTGTGGAAATTCAAAAGACACAAGGCATGCAGACAGATGCTAATTACCTCACCTGAATTTGCCATGTTGTACAGAAGAAAGCTGAGCATAATGCAGGTTGGCAGGCACTCCTCCCCGGCACAGATCCAAGTGACTCCTTGGAAGTGAAGCATTGTCATATCACACGGCTTTCTGTCAGAGGGGACACCAGGTATCAATGAGAGGCCCATTTGCCTCATGCCATGAAAGGCTTGCCCAGTGCCTTTGTAGACATGACATGCTTTTGTTGGCACTATTTTTTGGTTAGCCTGGCAGAAACAATGCCCCTGGGGGATGATATCCCTACCTCTGAGCTGTCAGTGGAGTGGCAGAATCATCCATGAAAACACTTAGCATTCAGACAGAGGTCACTGAGGTCTTTGGGACCCTTCCCCTTACATATCTGAGCCTCAAGGTTGAAGAGGCCAATGGACTGGATCTCATGAGCCTGAGAGCCCATGAGTCCACTTCTAGGATCAGCACAACACAGTTTCCGGGTCAGCATTCATTCAAGAGATCTCTACAAATCTCTTGAGCAGCTTCCTTAGGCTCTTCTGGGAAACATGCCAGGAGGCCATGGTGGTGGCATCACCCTTGTGTGGTACCAAGGTTGCTGGCTCCTGGAGTAGACATTGACCAGATGCTGGGCCAGAGATGCCAGGCAGAGACTCAAGAGCTAGAGGATACCGCCAGAGCATCTGTCGGCAAATTACTTGACCCCAGTTCCCTACCTGACTAGTGAAGATAATAATTTGACCCTTCTCACAGGAATTCAGACTCCCAATATGTAATTTCAGACAGCCAGCCTTTTATGAATGGTCTCCTTAATTAAAGATGTTTAATGTGTAAATTACACATTTGAACCATTCACCCTGTCATCAAAAGCCGAGGCTCAAACTGTGTGGTGAGACAGCCCGTGATTGTGCTTACATGTTTAGACTCCACTCGGAAAATGACCCAGGGCCAGCTCTGCACCAGTATCTGTTAGCAGCCATGTTCCCAGTTGTTGACTGTGACACCAGTATATCATTTTATGGTCAGATTAAAGGAGCACCCGTATAGGACAGTTTGAGTTAAAATCGGTTACATGGGTCAGTGGCCCTGCTTCTACCTTCTGTGACCCTCCCTCACCAAACTTTCATTCTCAGTCAAGACGTATTATTCATTTTATTTGATCTCCAAGTGTCCTGCATTGCCGTATAGTTTCCCTGTTCCCAGCAAGAGGTTAGATTCATTAGAGGCTGAATTAGCCTCCGAAGCCTGTCCATCTTATCCATCCATTCAACAGATCCATCCTGGTACTAGGCAGACAGCTTAGTAAAGCTCTTACCTAACTTTAGTTAGGTCTTCAGAACCCATGTAAAAATGCCATGTATGCTGGCACACACTTCTGATACAGCACTGGACTGGTGGAGACAGTCCGATCTCGAGGACCCACTGACCAGCCAGCCTAGCCTGTTTGATAAGGCCAAGGGCAAACAAGAGACTTTGTCTCAAAATCGAAGTGGACTGTGTCTGAGAAATGATTTCCAAGGTTTTCCTCTGGTCTCTATACATGTGTACATACATGTGCACACACAACTACATATGCATGCACCTGTAACGCATAAGAATATGCAGATAGATACATATGTTTGTGGACATGCAAGCACATTTCTCCCATTCTATTCTCTCTGTGGTGACAAGCTCCTGTATGGAGCCTGTCACAAGCCACTGGGGACAGGTCCATACTACAGCTGAAGCTTTGAACTTCAGACTATAGGTTCTGCAACACACAGAACACACAGTGGGTTCCCCACCCCCACCCCGCTGTACCTCATCCCCCCACCCCTCCCGGGGCTCCACTTCTGCTTCCACCAATAGCAGAAAGAGGCCAAGCTCAGAGAGAGACTCTGTGCATCATTCTCTCTGGAGCACAGGTTTTCCTTACAGCTTGCCTGGTGACATCTACTGGCCTGAGAGGGTGTACCTGTCAAGTTATGGCAATGTAGCTAGGCTAAAATTGCCTGGCAGGGCTAGGGCAGTAACATGTCACTCTGTCTTGCTTTCTATCCTGCTCTGTTCACTTCTCTTTGGGATTCTGTCTTTCCATGAAATATTGGCACTCGGCACTGAGACTTCAAGCTAAAACATAGATCCAGTGCACTGAGAGGAGTGAGCCTTTGGGTGAGTAGGGTTACAGAGATTTCAAGGCCTGTGCACCTGGAAGGCCAGTGCTGTCAAGGACAGATGGCAGATCCTCTTAGGGAAGATGGGAGGCCCTTTTACTGTGAGTGTGGAGGAATGGCAAATTCAAAGGAGTCTAAGGGAAATTTAAGGTTTCTAGTGTTTGACAACAGATTTTCAGCATGGAGTCATACATAGGACAAAGAAATGAAGCTAGGGATGGGACACAGAAAGCTACATCAGGTTCCTGAATTGTCTCCTACAAGGGACCAGGGTCTTGCTTCACTTTGTGGAACCCGGGAGATGGCCTGGGGTAAAATGTGGGTTAACTCAAAGGTTATCTGTAAAGTTAGGTCTGTCTCTACCCCTTGCTGTACCATCCACACATGTGCACACACACAGCTGGTGGGTGGAAGGTATTCATCCAGTTCCATGACAGTCCTATCAGCTGCATGTCCCACTGCTTGTCTTAATGACCACCATCTGCAGGCAGGACAGACATGAAGACATGGCTGCCTGCTAGGGGATGCTTAGGGTCCCAAGGTCACTCCAGCCTGCCTTGAAAGGAAATTCTTGGCTCCTAGGGAGTTTCTATGCAGATCCTGGAAGGATATGAGCTCATTGCTTCAACTAGCCCAGCCAGCATCTCACCTATAAATGGCACTCCACAACCTTCTAGGGCTTTTCCTGCCACGTATCAGCCAGCATCAGCATTCACATCCTTAGGCAGTTGTTACTCAGGATGTTGGGGTGTAAGGAAACAGGAACCTTCGGGAACCAATCCACCAATGACAAAAATATTCTGGAAGCCTAAGAATGAAAATCACTTCACATTCTCCTCAGCAGTGCCCTTCTGGGAAGTTAACAGCTCCTGAGCTCTGTCTACCTGGGTGAGCCACTATTGAGGGCAGCCAATTCCAAGAGGCCCATGCTGTCCTGTGTTAGAGCTCCTGTAGAATGCAGACATGACAGTCATGAGGTAGAGACTACTGGCGCATCATCTTCACCTTTCAGGTTCTATTAAGTTGTTAGAAATTACTCTCGTTAGCAACAGTTCCTGCTGATAATGAATACAATTAGGCATTAAGGAAGCTTTATAACTCTGGTGCCATTTGTGCGCTCAGAAATGGGCCCATATTTTCCCCCTCACAGATGTTACAATAATGGTGTCAACACTTTTATTTCTTTGTCCATAAGCTGAAAATTATGGCTGTTTCACAAATTGCTAACGTGCCCAGAAGATGGAAGCCCAGCTGCAGAACACATGAGTTCAGACTCCTGCCCGAGCCTCGTGTTTCACGATGACCTCAACTTCCTGTGCTGAATGGGAACCCATGCGAGTAAGTACTTGTAAAAGTGTGTTTGAAGACTGGAGTTATGAAGGGGTGCTGCCGTGTCAAACATCTGCTCTATCCATTACACTCAAGTAGGAGCCGGGAACGTACAGTAGGGGCAAAAACATCAATAAATTAAAACTCTCCTGCCAGCACACTTTCCGAGACCCTGCCAATTGGAACCAGGAGGACAGGGGAGATACAGAACGAGTAAAGGAGACTGGCGCATTCTTCTGGAACTGCTTTGGACACAGTAGTTTTAGTCTGGTCTTCTTTATGAGGTTGGTACATGTCTTTGTCAGGATATAAACAATTGTTTGATGGCTGATTTGTGGGTGTTAGTGACTCTGGGAACCATAGGGATCCAGGTCTCTCTGGGAGCCACATTCTTTTTTGACATTCTGATGACAGATTGTTTATCTGAATCCTAAAAGAATGAATGAAAATGAAAAATATGTCATTAGAGCTAAGTGAGAAGATGGTGAGTGAAATTGGGGTAGTGGGCTGTGAACTCTATTGGGAATTTGATGCTTGGTCCTGGTAGGTGTTATTCCTGTCCTAGAAGCGTGGATTCTGTTGGGTTGGTGTAATGGATTCATTAACAACAAGGAGTATAGAAAGAAAATGGAGGTTAATTTTTTTTTAATTCAAAATTTCAGGTTGGAATGCCTAACAAGCGGTTTCAGGAGGATGTACCCCACCCCCTCCTTGCCCACCTGCATGCACCTTCAAGGTTCTTCTAAAGCCAGTCACAAACACGTGCCAAGAGCAGGGAGTCAGGAAATTGGAAATGGGCTGCTAGGTAATCCTCCCTGCCACCCCCTGTCCAGCCCCCTTCCCCCTCACATCATATATCAGAGGCAGTCCAATTGTTCTAAGCCCACATCGTTCTTGGTACCAAAGGCCAGGTCTGAGTACACCAAGGAGGGTTGGGATTAGCTAAAGGAACCATGTGTAAGGCTGTGCGTGTGTGGCCAGGAGCAGAGGACATACAGAGTATGTAGCTTGGGATTCCTGGTGTCTTCCAGGAGTCCCATCAGCCTGGCAGTGATATGACATGTCTGCACGGGTACAGGACATAGCTAAATCTCCTGGGTGGGCATGTTCTCAACTTCCCATTTCTTGCATAAGTAACTATAAACACCTCTGTGGGTATAACTCGGTGATAAAGTGTATACTCAGGCCCTTGGTTAAATCTCTGGCACCACTACTTTCACTCTTTGCTGGGCATGGCAGCATATACCTTTAATCCCAGCACCTGGGAAGTAGGGAAAGGCAGAACTCTGAGTTCAAGGCCAGCCTGGTCTACAAAGCAATTTTAAACCAGCCAAGGATAAAAAATAAAAAACCTGTCTCAAAAAGAAACAAATAATCAAAAAACAAGCCTCTAAACCCCTACCCTAAGTTTCACCTCATTTCTCCCCTAAATTACAAAAATCCATTATGGTGGAGAAATCAAATACCTAACTCAGTTTCTCTTAACTATAAAATGAGTGTGTCCTTAAAGGAAAACATCTTAGAGCTGACTCCAGGTGTGATGGCTTATACCTAGAGTCTTAGTAGAACTGGAAGCTGAGACCAGCGTATCATCCATGAGCCAGAAGCAATTCTAGGCTATGTTTTAAAAGTGACTAGAAAGAATAAAACAAGATGTTTAATTAATACTGTTTTATTCTATTTTTACTACCCTACATGCTAGTTGCTAAGGAGAAAAGAAGAGATACATTTTATAAAGAACTGGAAGTAAGAATATGAGTTGGGTAGACTGATGGGAGATGTCTTTCTGTATATACGTTTCTCTTATTGGTTGGTAATTGGCTGATTGGCCAAGAAGGAAATATAGGAAGGGGTAGGAGATGAGGAAAATTCTGGGAAACATAGGCAGATGGGGTCATCATGTAGAGCCTGGGAAGAGAGGACATGCCAGACATTCTTTGGTAAACCAAGACCACGTGGAAATACATGGATTAATAGAAATGGGTTAATAATTAAGACAGAGCTAGCCAATAAGAAGCCCAAGCCACCCACCAACAGTGTTATTACTAATATAGTGTCCTTGTGTTCATTTGGGACTGAAGGGCGGTGGGAACAGCCGGGACAAAGAACCTCTCATTACAGAGGACTGAATTCTTTTCTTAACCTTCATTTTATATGTAAGAGAAACTAAGGCAAGAATTTGATTTTTTTCAACCCTGATAGCTCTTTTATTCAGAAGAGATTCTGGTGAATACTCAGTGTTGGGGCCTAAGAGGCTTTTGATTATTTATTTATTTATTTATTTTTGAGACAGGGTCTCAGTGTGTAGACCCTGTTGGCTTCAAACTCACACAGATCCACTTGCGTCTGCCTCCTCATTTCTGGGATTAAAGCATTATGTGTTACCATGCTTGACAAGAAATGAAAATGGGTGTGTTGAGAACTGAGGGTCTCTCTATATCTCCTTTTATTTACCACACTAGTTTGCAATGATAAATTAGAATGCTTCATGTTGCATAAAATTATCCAAAATATAACAAAGTCCATTTAAATGGTACTTTTCTCCTCTCTTCCAAAGAACAAGAGCTGTGTCAGGAAAGGCAAAGGAGTAGAGCTTCATGTTTGCCCCCAAAATCCTCATCAGCAACCTCTGCTCTCCTACTGTGGTCCTGGGAGTTAGCCTTATGAAGGAGGCTATTTGTACTGCCACTAACTAGCTGCAAAACTGCTGTAAGACCAGGTGCCTTCCGCTTTTATAATCGGCTGGTTAAGCAGAGTGAAGGTTCAGCAAATACTTGGATTCAGCGTCATTATTCTTATTGGTATTTTAAATGAAGTTTGCTTTTTCAGGATAACTGGGGTTTGAATCTCTCCTTTCACATTTGCTCCCCCACTAAATAAGTCCAGGCAGAGAGATTGGCATAGTACAGTCCTGGGAACACAGAAGGTGTTTTCCAGCAGTGTCTATTATTATCATTATTCCCATTACTATTATTTTAATGGTGAGGTGATTATATATTTCTTGACAGCTTCCCATTCTCTCTTTCATCCATATCCTGGTTAAACCAGTTTATCTCAGATAAAGAGAAATATAAAGAGCTTAGCCTATGGGGATGTATGTTGCGCATTTCTTTCTGAGTCACTGCTTTGCGTTGCTAACATCTGCCCAATGTTGTTAATACCTCGCTCATTTTTAGCTTGCTGACCAGCTTCTAAAGCATTAAAGGGCACAGAACATCTATAAATGTAGTACTTCATGATGAAACTAGATGGACATACAGATCAATAAATTAAAAAGGCGAGAAATCTAAAGAACTATCCTCCAATGCCATGAGGTTAAGAAAAGCTCACACTGTCAGAAAGGCTGGATTATTCTTGTGACTCTTTGCTGTGGTTTGCATTGAAATTCTACATACATACACACATCCAAAGAGTCACAGCACTAAATCTGAGTGTCCCTATAGGACTGGGAGCTCTTGAAGTGCTATATACCAGATATGGTTTAGTGACGTTGTACACCAAAAACTTCTAAATTTGTGATCTCAGTCATTTATCCTCTCAGTTTTTTTAATTATGTATTTGAAAACTGCTATTAGTTAATAATACACATTTGGTAAACTTAAGACTTTGTGAAAAAGTTACCTCTTTATTATGAATTTTCCATGTTGGTCTGTGATAATATCTCTGATAATATTCTTAACCAAAAGTCTCCACTGATATCAACATAGCCAGATCTTTTAATGACTGTTGTAGATACAGTATTGCTAGATTTTGCTTTTAGTTCACTCTGAATGTTCCTGCCTTTTAATGGACATGTATAAACCATTTATATTTAATGTAATTTCTATTATGATTGTGTATAAGTACACCACGTTGGCACTTATTTGTTATCTGACACACTTATTCCTTTTCCTCTTTTTGTATCATCACTGGGTTTACTTTTTAAGATTCTGTTTTAGCTCTACAATTGTCATATTTTCCTTAGCACTTTTGTAGTTTATGAAAAGAATGGTTGAAGACTACTAACAATTTAATAGCCAGCAAAATTGCTTTCAAAAAGAAGGGAAAACTTTTTTATTTTTATTTTGATTGCTCCAGTTTATAGAGCTTAAACTTACCTATGTCATCTCATGGCTTATCTAAGTCATCTTTATGTGGCATATATATATATATATGTATATATATATATATATATATAATATGTGTGTGTGTGTGTGTGTGTTGTGTGTGTGTGTACAATGTGCATTGTGTATATAATATATGGGCATGTGAGGAGCCTAGCAGTCAACCTTGTGGATCATTCTCAGGAGATACCTTGCTGTGATTTGAGACAGGATCTCATTGGCATCTAGGGCTCACCAATTAGGCTAGCCTGGCTGCCAAGTCAGCCTCAGGGATCAGGTGTCTCTGAGGCTGGTTTTTATGGGGTTTCTGGGAATAGAACTCAAGTCCTCATGCTTGCATGACAGTTATCTTAAAATGCTATTAGACTATTCTAAGTATCTGCTATCAACCTTTATCAATTATAAAGCACCCTTACATCTCCTTTTTCTTATTCCATCACCGTGCTATTGTTATCATACATTCTCCTACGTGATATAAACTTCCAATGTATTTTTTAGTATTTTCTTTACACACTTAAATATCCTTTATATTAAAAAAATATTTGATCATCCTTACCTTTTTTTTTTCATACTCTCTGGAACTTTGTAATGTTGCATAGAGGAACTTTCCATCTGGCACCAGAGTGTTCACGTCTGAAGAACTTCCTGTAGTACTTTTTGTCATGAAGTGTGATATTCAGCCGAGTTTCTGTTTCTATGAGAAAGTTTTTACTTTGCTCCATGGTTGAACAATTTTGCTACTAAATGCTCAGCAGACACCCAAACCCCTCTCCCAGTTCTTTAAAGGTTTTCCTGTTATTTCCTGTTATTTTCTTGCTTTCAAAGTTTATTAGGAATTTCACCTTTCTTTCCATAGTCTTAATACGTGTTTTCTTTGGGTTATTTTTGTTTGATTTAGTTTCTCTCTCTCTCTCTCTCTCTTTCTCCCTCCCCCCCTCTCTCTCTCTCTCTCTCTGTGTGTGTGTGTGTGTGTGTGTGTGTGTGTGTGTGTGTGCATGTGTGCATGTGCTCATGTTTTTCTCTTCTCAGTTCTTTGAGCTTCTTGGCTTTGTGGATTTTATTCACTATTCATTTTGGAAAATGTTTGCTTCCCTTGTCTTGAAATATCTTCCCTGCACACTCCCATATTTCTTCCTTCTGGAACTGTATTTTCTAGTGAGTAAGACCACTTGATATCAGATTTCTCTTTTGTATCTGTTCTGTTTCCTCATCTCACATTTTTTTCCTCTAGATAATTTCTGTTGATTTGGTTTCAAACACACTGTTTGCTTGCCTGATCTAGACTATGAATGGATAATTTGAAAGAAATGTTTATCCCTGAATTCATTTTATGATTCAGCTTTTACTTAACCTTATCACTTAACTGCATTCCCTGTTTCCTTGTACAAATCACCCATCCTCAGCTACTCTTTTTCCATATTTGTTAAGGGTCTTTCAAAGCCCCTTTGTTAGTCCAACACCTGGCCATCATCTGTGGGTCTGTTTGTAATGTCTGTCTTACTCTTTTTTTTTCCATTTTTTAATTTGAATTAGAAACAAGATTGTTTTAAATATCAATCCCAGTTCCCTCTCCTTCCCCTCCTCCCCTGCCACCCCCCAACTAAAAGCCTACCTATCCCATACCCTTTCTGCTCCCCAGGGAGGGTGAGGCCTTCCATGGGGGGGGTCTTAATCATCTGTCATGTCCTTTGGGATTGGGCCCAGGCCCACCCCTGTGTGTCTTGGCTCAGAGAGTATTCCTCTGTGTGGAATGGGCTCCCAAAGCCCATACCTATGCTAGGGATAAGTACTGATCTACTACAACAGGCCCCATAGATTTCCAAGGTCTCCTCACTGACACCCATGCTGGTTTCCCAGCTATCAGTCTGGGGACCAAGGGCTCCACCATGTTCAGGTTAGCTGTTTCTGTGGGTTTCATCAGCCTGGTCTGGACCCCTTTGCTCATCACTCCTCCTTCTCTGCAACTGGATTCCAGTTCAGTTCAGTGTTTAGCTGTGGGTGTCTGCTTCTATTTCCACCAGCTGCTGGATGAAGGCTATAAGATGGCATATAAGTCAGTCATCATTCTCATTATCAGGGGAGGGCATTTAAAGTAGCCTCTCCTCTGTTGCTTAGATTGTTAGTTGGTGTCATCTTTGTAGATGTCCAGACATTTCCCTAGTGCCTGATTTCTCTTTAAACCTATAATGGCTCCCTCTCTTATGGTATCTCTTAAGTTGCTCTCCTCTATTCTATCCCCAACTCAACCTTCCTGAATCCTTATGTCCTCCCACCCCTCATTCATATCTCCTCTTCTCATTCTCCAGCTGCCTGCCCCTCCCCCATGCTCCCAATTTGCTCAGGAGATCTTGTCCCTTTCCCCTTCTCTGGGGGACCATGTATGTCTCTCTTAGAGTCCTCCTTGTTTCCTAGCTTCTCTGGCAGTATGGATTATAGGCTGGTAACCCTTTGCCCTATGTCTAATACCATGTTTGTCTTTTTGTGACTGGGTTACCTCACTCAGAATGGTTTCTTCTAGTTCCATCAATTTGCCTGCAAATTTCAAGATTCCATTGTAATTTTTTCCCTCTGAGTAGTACTCCATTGTGTGAATGTACCACATTTTCTCTATCCATTCTTCAGTTGATGGGCATCTATGTTGCTTCCAGGTTCTGGCTATTACAAATAATGCTGCTATGAACATCCTTGAACAGATGTCCTTGTTGTATGAATGTGCTTTTTTTGGGTATATGCCTAAGAGTGGAATTGCTGGGTCTTGTGGTAGACTGATTCCCATTTTCCTGAGGAATCACCATACTGATTTCCAAAGAGCCTGTACAAGTTGGCACTCCCATTAGCAGTGGAGGAGTGTTCCCCTTTCTCTACATCCTCTCCAGCATAAACTGTAATTGGTGTTTTTGATTTTAACCATTTTGGACTGTCTTATTCTTGATGGCTTTTTTTTTTGTCCTTGTCTTCCACGTATTTGGGAAGTTTCAGTTGACCACGTAATACTAATCTTGAAACAGTGGATATTGCAGAAGGATTTTGTGTTCACAGACAGCCTACATCTTCCTATGCAGGATGCTGGCCTAGCCTTGCCACTGGTTGGGTTATATTTAGGTATCATTGCTGTTTAGTGTTCCACAGTGTTTAAACTCCCTCTGTTGCTGGGCTGATGCTATCTGACCTGATGACTCCTGTGGTTCCAGTGTCCCTGGTTACAGGAACAGTGGGTTCCTTGTTCCATGATTGCACTTCCCTAAGTTCAGGCTGTTGTTGCTGAAACATGTAGCAGCATGTATAATAGACAGAGAGCTGAGTCCCAGATCTTCTGGCTTAACCTCAGCCAAGGTCTGTCTGTATCCTGAGACATCCCCTTTCTACTCTGCAGCTATGTTGTGCTGTATAGGAAGTGATGTGTCATGAGTGAGGAACTTGCCCTCTAAGGACATCCTATCTATTGGTTGGGTCACAGAGTGGTTCCTGGGTCTTCTTCAAGAGAAGGTACATTTCATTTCTTCTCTTCCTGTATCTCCTCTTCTATCAAGGCAGCTCTCACCTGGGGCCAGGTTGAGAGTTTCCTGTTCCTTCCCAATGAAGCTTTTTATTAATATGAAAAAATGTTCTGGAAAGCAGAGTCTACCCTTACATATCAGCCAGGGAAGCACATTGACTTTGGCCCTGCCCCCACACTGTCTTGCAGATACTCCTCAGGGTCCAGTAAATGAGAACCTGTGGTGTTTTTCTGAGAACAGGACAGATTGGATTCAGAGTCCAAGCTCAGCTCCTAAGAGTTTGTTATTTGCCCCTTCATGCTTTCATAAAGTGGCACCTGTGGTGTGCCTGTGGCTCCATCAGAGGCTGTCACCTCCCAGAAGTCAAGTTACTTGGTGACCTGTGACCTTGTCACTGGAAAGGTAAGACTCATATGTCCTCAGTTCTGCTTCCCCCCCATCACTAGGGTGGGAACCTGGCTGTGGAAGGCATCCTACATCACCAATAGGGGCAGGCTCCTCAGATAAGACATCCCTGAATTGATTTTCATGGCATTTTCTAGGTTCTGATGTGAAAGACATTGGCCATAGCTGGGTGAAGCATGAAGGCCTTGAATTCCAAAGATCATTTCTGCCCAATATGTTCTAAGTTTCTCACCACTTGGTGGCTCTTGTGTGGCTTTGCCTTCCTGTGCCTTCTGGAAGCAAGAGAACTTCTTGGACTTGGGGTACTAGGTAAAGAGGTATCAGAAAGTGAACTTTTTAAAGTTTAAAGAATGTTCAAATTCTGCATTAAAAATTCTTCTTAATGGGTGGTGGTGACACACACCTTTAATCCCAGCACCAGGGCAGGCAGATCTCCAGTTCGAGGCCAGCTTGGTCTAAATAGTGAGTTCCAGAACAGTCAGGGATCCACAGAGAAACCAGACACTCCCCCACAAAAAAACCCCCAAATTTTAAAAAATCCTCTCAATTCTTCTTCCATTGTTGTTGCCACTTGCCTCTTAGCTACTTCAATGAAAACAAAACAAAAATTTAGCTTGACTCACAGAAAGAACAGAGAATTGCCATAAAGCCCTCACTGGTAATATACTAAAAGAGGTCAAGTGTTTGCTTAGTAAACACACATGATTTTCAATCATGGTCTCATCCCCTCCAAGGCAGCGGTATGATGACATTACCATAATAATTGTTCAATGATCTTTTGCAGGTAACATCTCTGGAAGACACTATTAGCTAAAACAATGCCACTACCTGTGCTTAATATTCATCTAGACTTTGTGCTTCATATCTGTTGGATTGTTCACATCCGGAAGTTGGAAAAACACACCATGATAGAAATTCTAATGAAAATGTCAGTGAGACCAGGGTGGGGCGGCACCAGAGTTTGGTCCCAGCACTCATTAGGCAGATATTTATGAGTTTGAGGCCAAACTAGTCTACATAGTGAGTTCCAAGATATCTAAGCTACACAGTGAGATCCTCCCACACAATAAACAAACAAACAAACAAATAATTAAATAAATAAAATGCCAATGAGGAAATGGAAAGCCATTTTAGTTCCCTGATAGATTGGTGCAATCATCTACAAGACACCCAAGGACTGAAGTATGTGCATGAGGAAATTTATTGTGTCTAGTTAACAGACTTTCTTGTTTAAATTTATTTTTGTTTTCCTCCTTTCCTTTCTATTGATGTTGTTGGTGTTAGCATCTGCAGTAATGGGTTGTATTTTGAATTTTCACAAATCTATGTCATTATATTTGGGTTTTCTAGCACTAACGTGTTTGTTGGAAATTTGAAAGAACTTGAAGTTAACATGTATCCATAAATACTTGAAAGTGTATGGTATTTCTCTGTGTATGTGTTCACACATGCACACAATTCCTCTTTCCTCAGATTCTTGGGGCCCATTCCCACATCACATGGTCTGACTTTGGCTGTTCCTCCTCTGCAAGCACAGAGATTAACCTGTCTACTTTCAGATCCCTTCCCTCTCCAATCACCAGCTATCAAATACCCCAGACATGCTCATACCACCCTTTTGCCTAGTTCCTTTATACTTCCATCTTGCTTAACTATGGTTTCTGTGTCCTGCTTCTGACATAACTCCACTCCCATAACTGACACTGAGTATAGACTTTCCTCTTGCTGAGCCTGGCCCTGCTGCCCCAGCCATCTCTGTTCTCCTAGGGTTGATGCTGAATTCCTGCTGCCTTCAACAATAGTTTCCATCACTCATCACTGAATCTCTTACTATTTGCTTGTTGTTCCCTAGCTTTAAACCCTCAGAATTCACTCCCATGAGCCATGAGTGAACCAGTCAGTGCTCAGCTCAATTAATAGCTCCTAAGGATTTCTTTCATTGACTGGTTTGAAGGTCTTCTGATCTCTTTTGGCTGTGTTGGATCCTTTGCCCCCTCGCATAGGATGAGCAAGGTAGGTGGGCATCTGATGGGTATCTCTTTACATTTCACAGGTTCCCCATCATGATACTTCATGCCTATACAAGGAAAACCACTCCCTGCTATGTGAAGGCACATAGGCTAAAGAAGTATATTTTCTGAGACTGCAGTAGCAGAGGGCAGGTGAGTCTGGAAAATTTTTGGTGACATTGGAAGTGAAAGTGCTGGCAGAGCTTTCTGCAAGTCTTTCAGTGTCAGGGTGAAGAGAGTAGTTAGTATACGTGGGTGCTTGGAGTAGAAGGCACCTATGCTGCCTTTGATCCCTTCTGTGAACCCGTGCATTCCTGCCCTTGTGTCATAGAATGTTCCTGGATGTCAGGACTTTCTGTTGACCAGTTATGGATGCCATACATCCCCCTCTAACCCTAACCCCTTTTCAGAATCATCCTTGCATTGCCAGTGACATCCCAGACAATACAAGGGTTATCAGTCATACAGACAGCTAGACCAAGATCATGGGAAGTAAGCATTATCTTCTCAGTCCGCTGCCCACTCTTCCATTGTTTCTGCCTCTGGATTGATGCCTCTGCCTTAACTTCCCCTACGCATCTAGACCTTGCATCTACTCTCATCTTTCCTCTTTCCTTTGGGTGCTTTCTCCACGCACATGTGCACAACTTACACCCATCTACCTGGGGGCTTCCTGGATGTGTCCGGACCTTACTTGAATGATTGCCATAGCTTCCAGCCAGGTGTTATGGACCTGGGATCCCACTTCCAGGGCCATTTCTCTGTCTAACATCAGCAACAAGCAAGATTCCTGAAGGTGAGGCCCCGCCATGGCATCCAAGGCGTTTGCCAGGCAGGGAGGCCATGTTGGTTTCCTTCTCTGTGAATCTGTGAGCAGGCACTGAACTCAGCACTCTATATGAAGCAGTTACTTCTTTTTTTTCACTCAAAAACCCTGACCCAGCACTTAACATCCTGTAAGGTAGCGCCCCTCTTCCCTGACAGTATCTGACCTGGTTTTTGGCTGCAGTTGGAGTCTGTCTTCCCTAAGGTGCCAGGTAACTCGAGCACAGGCCCCCAGCTCAAATTTCTCACACACCAGTGCAATTTTCTCTCCCAGCCAGCAGATGCTTAGAGACAGGCCCTGTGTCTTGCTTGCTTAGGTACTTTCAGCACCTTGCACATAGCCTGGAAGTCACAGGTACTCAGATATCTAACTGTGTGAATTAGAAAGATCAAAGGTCCCTGGGGTTAGCAACTGGGGAGAGAAATAGGGGCTGAAGGTTAGAAAGAGAAAGTGCAGGCCAGACTGTGGGTGTTGATTTGGTTTTTTTGACAATAAAACACTAGAAGAAAAGGTAACAAAGAAAATGCAGTCCTAACTCGTCCTCATCTCCTAGTGTTCCTCTTCCTGGGAACAAAGCCAAGGCATGTTAGAGGAATCTAAAGTTTCTCCGGAAAGTTGGCCATTGTAAGGCACATCAAGAAGGTTGGTGGATTGCATTTTTTCCCTGGCACACGGTCGAGCAATTACACTGTGTGAGTAAGTCCTCAAGGACACTTTAGTTCCAAGATTCTGCAGAATAGTCTTGAGTAAGTCTTTGCAATGGAGAAGTCCAAGACATGATGTTGCTTTGCAGGGTGTAAAAGAATCCACACAAATGCGGTCTGTGTACATTATTACCTGGATGGCTCAGTACAAGCACGCTCCTGCCTGATAAACCCCATTCACTGCCCCCAAGACAGTGGAGAAGGAGCCCAGAGCCAAGAAGGCAGGTACGGAGCCCGGAACCAAAGTCAAGTCAACAGCAAAAGAAAGATCTGAAAGGAAGGACATTCTAGCTCATCTTTTAGTTCCCTTTCATGCTTTATGGCACCTTGGAAGGCACAAAAGCTTTACAGAGAAAAGGCTGGCTTGGCAGAGGACTAATCCCTCCTCCCTTGATTCCCTATGTTCTCAGCTTTGCTGTTTCCCCACAGACTAACGCCAAGACGCTGGGTTGAACATTCATCTTCACTTTTCTTTTCTTCCTCTGTTTTCTCTCCTCCATTTCTTTAATAGTTCTGGCAAGAAGAGTGGAAACAAATGTGATTCAGTGTGCTGGGGACTTCAGGTATCCTCCTCCTGAGTTATCTCTGTCTCTCCTTTCCCCCATCCTCTCCTGCCTCCCCCCTCCTTCTTCTTCATTCCTCCTCCTTTTACACCTCCCTTCTCTCCACCTCCCACGCCAGCTATTCTTCCTTCTTTATCCTGTCTCCCTGAAGTAATGCTTTTGAATGTTCCTGGCTCCTCCACTCGAAGCAGGAGAGTCAGCAAAGGGAGCAATCTAGAGGACAACTCCAGGGTGGTTTCTAAGGCCACATGTCACTCCAGCACTCTTTGGATCCACTGTTGTGCCAATCTTCAGCTGCTCCCCTAGACCAGAAGGTCACATTTACAGTCCCCTGTCTCTTCTTTGACTGCATCTGAAGTCCACAAGCAGGCAAGCCAACTGGGCTGGAAGTTAGGATTGCCACACACTGCTGAATGAAGTCAGGGACCAGCCTATCAAATTGATTATTTTCTCAACTCCATCCAAATGAATTTCTGGATAAACAAAGCTTATGAAGACATCTTTGAATAATTCTATTCAGTGGAACACCAGATTTTTATTTCCCACTTTACTGCGTTTTCTGAACACTGTATTCTAATCACACTGAAACATTTTGTTTTTAGGGCCTGTGGAAATGCTGATGGTTGAGCTGCCAAAGAATGGAAGGGTTAGTTCACAAATGAACACAAAGCCAGCAGTATTTATCCAGATTCTGTTTAAGTCTCATAATCTTTTGGGCCTGCAAAAATTCAACTGAGAAGCATGGAGAAGAGGCCTTCTCCAGGGACCCCTTGGCACTTTCTGCTTCCGCTTGGATCAGAAATACCATGAGAACATCTTTTTTTCCCCCCTTGTAACATTTCAACACTCCGGCTTTCACTTGCAGATGGAGAGGAACAGAGGGAGCTGAAGAGGAAGGGAGAAAAACACAGCTGAACTTTTCTTAACCTAGAAGTTATTGCAGCTTTTACATGACGGCGCAGGCCAGAATCTCCTCAGCTGCAGCCAATTGCCTCGTCCTAGGAAACCACGCCAGGACCCGCTACCCACACAGAGTTCCTGTGGAAGGCAGTCATTTCCCACCACATCCTGGAAGCCTTGAGTTGGGGTTCACCTTCTGACCCTGCCACCCCTTCATCAGCCTTATCCCTTCACCTCTGTCACAGAAACAGAGGTTAAGTCACACATGCAACCACACACAAGCTCTGTGGCTAATGCAGCGTATTTCATGGCAGCTGGAAGATGTGTGAGTGGATGGATTGCAAACACTAGCCACAATCCTTGGGCCTGTGGAGCTGGGAATTAGCTAAGCATTTCCATAGGCTGGGGCTGGAAGGTGTGCGTGCGTGCGTGCATGGGTGCGTGCGAGGGTGCGTGCATGCGTGTGTGTGTGTGTGTGTGTGTGTGTGTGTGTGTGTGTATGTGTGTGTGTGTGTGTGTGAAAAGCACATACATAACCATATGGTGTTTCATTCTGGGGTTAAGAAAATATTCTCAGGTTTATTGTGAAGATGGTTGCACCACTCTGAGGGGATATGAGAAACCAATGGATTTCACCCTTTAAATGAATGGATTGTGTATATGTGATCTTTATCTAAATTAGGCTGTTATATTAAAAAGAAAAAACAGTCATAATCTTCAGGCCTTTGCAATGGGACTTGGCATCTCTTCCCTTGAGGAATGGAGTCTACCTTCCTATTGGTCTGCTTTGGCTTTCTCAGGACCTGTGTTGTGGGATTATCTTAAATTAATTGATGTAGACCCAACCCATTATGAGTGATACCATTCCCTAGGCTGAACTGTATGAGCGTAGAGAAGTGAAGCTGAGCACAAGCAAGCAAGTGGGCATATATGCATTCATTTTCTTCTGTTTTGGGCTTGATGTGATGTCCCTAGGTGCAAGTTTCTGCTCTCTTGACTCCCTTGCTAGATGGACTATATATCCTGTTACTGCGAACTATGACAAAGCCCTGTCTCCACAAAATTGTTTTTCATCAGGGTATTTTATTACAGAAATAGAAATGAAACTAAGCTGCAGGCAGTTCCTGGAAGTGGCAGCTTGGGGCAATTTCACCAAGTGAGGGGGTTGGGCTGTTAGGCCACACATGGGCTATACCTACAGAACCCTGTTGCATCCATCACAGTTCACTCTAGGGTATTGTGGGGAAACATCTCAGATAAATATAAACTGGGATAGCATTGTGTCCATATCCAAGTATTTGGAAAGTTCCTGTTTTGAGGCTAAGGAGCCTAGCAGGGGTCAGACATGGGACAGGGCAAAGGCTGAGGGTAGGCAGAGTTGGAAGAGCAATTAGAGGCTACCTGTGGGGCAACCAAGACCTAAAGCATGCTTGTATGAACCTGAGGGATTTAAACACATATGAGGGGTAGGATGGTCCTCTATGGTTTCAGGCAGGACAAGCCTGTGATGTCATTATCAGTTGCCATGCAATCTGACCTTGGCCCTCGTTTCTACAAAGAACACAGAATTATTTATTTGTTTGTTTCTTTACTTACTTTCTTGTCTGTTTATTGGCTATTTCCTAGACAATTGAGTGTGTCTAGTGCATTTACATTGTACTCAGGATTAGAAGCAAGCTAGAGGTGAAGAATGTGCACAGCTCATGCTGGGTCTCACCACATAGGACAACTGTACAAAAGGTAAGCACGAGCGTCCAAGACCAGGTAAGAATGGAATAATTAAGAACATGTAGTCAACATCAGCCCTGTTCATACAGCCTTCTGCTGTGGTGTGGCTGTCAAATGTTGACTGGGCTAGTAGGCCAGAGGATAGAAGTTTAAATCTTATTTACTTCTCACTGATTTCAATCCAACTTTAAGTAGCCAAACAGAGTTCATGGTAGCCAGGGGAGAGAACACTGTGCAGTGAGTAGATGCATGGATTTTTGTCTTCCACTTGTACAAGCCATTTGTTTCCTAGATTATACTGAGTGAGTATGTTTTGAACTCAACCACTGACACAAGCTTCCTGGTGCCCAGTGACAGCTATACCCCACATTTCCATCAAATGTATATCCATGTTAAGTGCCTACTCTTTCTTTACAAGATGTCCTGATTTGCAAAACAGGACTGAAACAAGAGAGAGCAGGCAAAGGATTGTTTGACTTCATTTGTATCCTTGGAAAAATACAAGGGTATGGTGAGGGAGATAGATCAGCGGATAAAAATGCTTAATGCACAAGCGTGAGAATCTGACTTTGAATCTTCAGAATCAACATTAAAAGTCAGGCATTTGCCATGCATATACCTGTAATACTGGCTTTGTGAGGACAAGAGACAGGAGGATCACTGAGGCATCCTGGCTGCCAGCCTAGCTCCATATTCAGTGAGAGAGGCTGTCTCAGAATAATAAGGTGGATAGTGACACACACACACACACACACACACACACACACACACACACACACACACGAAAGGATGGCTTTAATAACATTTGAAGTCAAATTCCTTAAATTTGAATGTTGAGAGTTAGAGTTCACGGCAAGTTAGCACATTCAGGAAAGATTGGTGTTGATGCTATGGCTGGCAAGTTTGATTCCTATTGTTATCGAAGATGATGTAATTGTGGCTTAATAAAAAAAATTATTAAAGAGATTATGAGCTTTCCTGGCAAAACCCAGGGAGAAAAAGGTCAACAAGAACACCCACCTACAAACCTCTCATGTATTTGAATTTAAAATGAAGCCTGCTCTACAAGAAAAAAAATAAAATAAAACCAGAAAGACAGAAAACAACACCATTCAAAAAGCGAGTTGGAAAAAAAAATCTAATTTATGTTGACTTTATTATTCTCTTGGTAAAAAGAAACTTCCACATGAAATGAGGACTTTGAGCTCTAACTTTTAAGGAACTGGAGTGATTGCATCAATCTTTTAAAAGGTTTTATAACTAATGAACTTGGATTTCTTTTGGCATGGCATAAAATCCATTTGTACAGCTTTTAATTAAGAATGCAGCCTAGGCAATTAAAAGGAAGGGAAGGGACTACATCCAGCGTCCTGTGAGAACTCCAGTCGGAAAAATTATGGTAACGCTGTGTGTCCTGGAGCCGTCTCTGAGTGTCAGAGAGTGGGGAGGAGTCACCCCCACAGCACAAGGACACTCTGTGTAAATCTAATAATTAGGAGCATTTAATTTTGATGTGTACGGGCCTTGTTTACCTCTAATCTCCCTGGCCTTTGCTAGAGGTCTGGGAGCCCGGTAGAGGATCATCTAAAATTGAACTCAGAAAGCAGGGACCAGGTCAAACTCCCAGCCCATAATACAAATACTGCAGTTGCCCCAGAGACATGGGGAATTCCTAATGTGGGCTTTAATATTTAAAGTTGTCAGTGCCATTATTGAGAATATTAGGATGCTTTCGTGCCTAACTGATTAAAATTACATTTGGAATAACAAATGACATGTAATGTACAAATAGCTGTCTACTTCCACATTATTTTTTTAAGGTCTGAAAAGTCTGAACAACTGTAACAGAAAGTGGCCTGAGGTACTACAGGGACACTTTGGGTTGGGGGCGGGATACAAGCTTCAGCCAGCTGTTACAGGCTCCAGCCAGCTGTTATGTTGTAAAAGAGTTTGACACAAGTGTGGAAAGAGCCTCTGCCCTCATCAAGTTGAAGGGAAGTCTCCTCTGTAAGAATAGGCACACTTTCTTCCTAGTCTTTGGATGACTGAAGATCTGTTAAAGTAAGTCTTAACCCTGCTGGGACAATCCAGCCCTCTGGTTGACTGAATCCAAGCCATGGTCTTTTATTAAACATACAGGTCAAACTTCAAATGTGTTGTGTGTGCTTGCTAAAGCTATGTCAGGTCCTTATCAAGTCATGTCAATTCCATTTTCCTTTCAAGAGGTCTTTATTTTTATTCTATGTGTACAGGTATATGTTATACACACACACACACACACACACAGACACACACACACACACACACACACACACACACACACACACACACAACTGTGTGCTATGTGCTTGCAGGGTACCAGAGGACGTCAGAAGAGAGTGTCTCATTACCTTGGAATTAGAGTTATAGAGAGTTGTGAGCTTCCATGTGGGTGCTGAACCCAGGTCCTCTGCAAGAGCAGCCAGTGCTTTTAACCACTGAGCCATCCTCCCCTACCCCCACCTTTCAGTTTAATTTCTTTGGGGTCAAAGCCATTCACAATCAGGACCTTTCACTATGTCCCTCAGAACACTTGGGTCCATTCTTCATAGGTATTCCTCCCTGTGGAGAAGAAGAACTCAGATCCATAGTAGGATCCCACATTCTCCACTGGAAGTTTGAGAACCTTCTTGGGGTGTGTATGTATCACTTGGCAATTTTTCCAATTTCCCAGGAAAAGGACCATAAAGAGCTTGGGGTTCATCTCCTGCCTTCACTCCAAGTGTATCTGGAGAATGGGACATATGTTCCATGCTCCTGGGATGAAGGTCTAGATGAGCCCAAAGCACTCCAAGAATGAGAGATGGTAGAGTCATAACTAGCTCCCCAAACTAACCAGCTTCTCCTTTACAGTGAAAAAATGACAATTCTTTAAAAGAAATTCATGTGTTTTCCAAACAGTTTTAGCTTTTGAGAAAAATGATTCGCATGTGCAAAATGATCCCACATATACCAACAACCTTTCCACTCCTTCCTGTTCTTATTAGCACTTGTATTAGCAAGGGGGCTCTGTGACAGTAGAAGGACTGTTAGATGATGACGATCCAGTCCACAGCTGACAGGAGAGCTCTTTCGTAGGGGGGCAAATTCCATGAGTCTTGATAAATGAGAAACAATGTGGTCTTCCCTTGGCAGCGTCACACAGAAGAGCTCCCTGCCCTAAAAATTCCCCTGTGACTCAGCTCTTCATCACTCCCTCCTTCCCTCCCTCTAAAAATAGGAATGGGATCATGTTATTCCCGTTTACAATTATTAAATTAAAACGGCTCCCCAGTGCGACACCATCCTATTAGTCTGCTGTGCCCCACTTCACCGGTAGGAATTCCCCCAAAAGAGCCCAAGTCCTTAGCCGAGGGCACAGGAGACCCGCAGGCTACAGATGATTTTGACTTATGCAAAACTTGACCATCACGAATGCTGTCTTGGACTACAGCATTGGCTTTGGGATGTGGACACACCCCCTCTGCTCCCCACCTACCTGATCCTGAGTTGGTGCCCACAAACCAAGCCTTCCAAGACCAAAGTCTCAGTGGGAAATATTTACAAAAAAAAAAAAAAAAAAAAAAAAAAAAAAAGCAAATTTGGTGAAATCACGTGGATCGCTGGAGCCCATTTCTTTCCCTCATGTAACGTGCACTTCCCAATGGCCAAGAGGGAATGTGGATATCATACTGCTTGCTTCTGCACTACTGGGTTTCCCTATGACACTTTGGAAAGGTCCTGCGTGATATCTTTTCTGTCTCTCCTTTTACCTTGCTCACCCATCTTTCATCCCAATTTAAATCTTTCTGATGGGTAACTACAAGAAAAAAGTGTTTTCTGGACACAGCAGGACAATTGCACATATACACTCACAGGACTTGTGATGGGACACAAAGACTTGGGCAAACTCAAGTCAGATAACTAATTCTAGCATGCAGAAGGGAGGCAGGCATGAACTATTGGCATTTGATGGCAGCTGGAGGGTATGATTTTGGGTAAGTTGATCACCCTCCAGTGAAGGCCACATTTCCAAATTGGGGTGTATGTGGCAGAAGTTGTTAGATGGGGCACGAATATGATCAAAACACATTGTATGGAATTCTCAAGAACTAATAAAAATGAGATGTAAGAAGAAACACACACACACACACACACACACACACACACACACACACACACACACACACACACTGCTGGTCACCCAGAAAATATCACCACACACAGAGATGGAAATGAACGTCGGTCTCTAAGCTGCTTTCTAGAAAAGTCATATTAAATTCACTGTCTGCCCAGAGACAACTGGAACATCGACAAATCAATACTGGGTTGTGTGGTTAGTACTGACAGTACTCAATTTGATGCACAGTCATGGCATCATCGATGATTTTCATGATTACAGCCCTGGGAGCGTTTTCCCATGCACTGCCCTGTCAATGCAACACTGCTTGGAGACATTGGCATTTTGTGCCTCCTTTCACTTTAAAACTCTGTTTTCTTGTCTGCCCCCGCTGCAGCGATGGCTATCTGAGAGGACTTCCCTTGCAGCTGTGAAGACCCTGTTGTTCACATGTCCCCACTGAGGACCACTCAGCCTCTTTGGTCAGGAAAGAACTCAAATCCCTGAGTCAAGGTTTCTGTTTTTCTGAATCAAGCCTGTTTTTTGTTGCTTTGTTTGTGGGTTTTGTTTGTTTGTGTTTTTGTTTTTCATTTCTAGGACAAAATTGGGTTTATGCTTTCATTCTTGGGTCTTCATCTCTTGTAAATGGGAATTACCTGTCTTTTTAAAAAATGTTTGAAAAATGCCACCATCTAAATTTCATTCTTGGATAAACATTTAAACCTATAAATTTACCTCCACAGGCCCCTCTCTAGACATCTTCTATATTTGCACGTAGCCAACTTATGGGTGTCCCATTGCCAGTGTTTTACATTTTGACTATTGTGTTATGATTTTCTCTCTAAACTATGGTTTGTTTGGTAATTCTGTCTTTGACATGTGTCTCATTCTGTTTTTCTAATGAACACAATTCAAATATCTTCTCGATGGATTGTTCTTGCTGTAATGGAAGGTAAGTCCTTTATTTTGATTATCATTTTCTCTGTAGCAGTAGTGTGTTTTTCTTTCAGTTGGGTTGAGTTTTGCACATCTTTATTAAGGGTGCTTTGGACTCACTCTATTTTGGGTCTCCTTAGAAGAAGCATGTGACTTTTAAATGCTCCTTATCTTATGACTCTAATATGTTTTATTCATTCGGTAATGAATACCTTTAGAATAAGGGCTGCCTAACTTCCTATACTCCATTTATCAACAAATATCTTTGTGTGTTTTAGTCTTCTATGTTCTCTGAGGGTATCAATTTTTTCCCATTTCCTTCATAATTTTCTCTAAGGATATGAGAGATGAGATTGTATTCCTTATTCAGGTAGTTAACTGAAACTACTTAACTTTTATTTCAAAATAATAAATAGGCACCCAAGCCTGGTGGTACAGGTCTGGAATCACAGCTTCCTAGAATACCTTTGTTTGGGTGTCCCAACTTCAGGTTTACCTGGGCTACAGGATAAGTTCGAATTCAGCCTACAGAACTTGGTGAGACCACATCTCAAAATAAAAAATAAAATGTGTTGGAGATAAAGCTCAGTAAGAGAGCACATGCCTAGAAAGCAAAATGCACCAGGTTCAACCCCCCCAGCACTGCTATAAAATAATAAAATGACGGGCACCACCTCATATCTATATCTAGCTCCTGTGTAAAATTGGAATTCTGGCTAATTTTAGCTGTCCAATAAACAGGTTGTCTGTCTCACCCCCATCTTCCACTCTTTTCTGAGATTGAATTCATTGTACAAAACGCACACAATTAATTATGATTCCTTATTGTCAATAATTAATTAAACTTACCAATATATTTTTTATCAATCTGTGGGTGGCATTTTAATCCTGTTTATCTAAAAATAGCTTCTGTTTCTGTTCTTCCTTCTCCTCTTCTTCTGTCTTCTCTGCCTCTCAAGTACCCCAGGCTAGCCCTGAACTCCTGATCATCCTGCCTCTATCTCCTAAGTACTGTTTATTTCCTTTATTTTTCTCTTTAAATTTTTTCTGCTCTGAATAATATTCATCTGAGTATAGAATTCAAAAATTGATATTTTTCCCTCCTCATAACTTTTAACTTTTCAAGGTTGTTTGCAGTTTCTGGACAACTTCTTCTTCTTCTTCTTCTTCTTCTTCTTCTTCTTCTTCTTCTTCTTCTTCTTCTTCTTCTTCTTCTTCTTCTTCTCCTCCTCCTCCTCCTCTACCTCCTTCTCCTCCCCCCCTCCTCCTTGCAACAGAGATATCATCTGTCCCTTCAGATTTCTCATCATAATTAACTTCCCAGAAGGTTGTCTAGATCTCTTGGGTGTGTCTGACTTTACTGGCATTCTGTAGTTTTCCTACAGTGTAGTATTGATTTTTTGTTCTAGTGAATTCACAAACTACCCTTTAGACCAGAGATCACCTATGTATCTTTGGGGTAATTCTTGGATAATCCTCAGCTAATGATTGCTTGTGGTAACCTTTATCTTTGCTTTGGAATTTCAAACAACACTGATACATTGATGTTTAGAGATTCCAGAAGAGTCTGGAATTGTCTTTGCTCCTTCTTTCCTCCCTGATATGACCCTTGTTCTCTTAATGCTGTTTGTGGGAAGTTATCATTATGCCTTTGGGCTTACTTCTGTTGGCATATTCAACAGTGTGTGCTTCCAAGCTGGCACCTCAACAGCTTCCATTCTGATTACATCTTCAAAAGTCCCTGCTGGACCGTCTTCACCAAGGCCACTTTGTACTAATGCTCATTTATGTCCCAATTCCTTGTCTTTTAAAATAGGTGGGTTTTGTAGCAAATAAATTTTTCTTTAAGGGCTTGGATATAACTCAGTGGGATAGCACTATCCTAGAATCTATTATTCTCCTCTGAAGATGGTAGAAATGTTCTTATTTTGACTTCCTCTGGAACATGTGCCTTCTCTGCTGTGCCACACAGCTCAACATGCAGCCTGTCAGTCACTGTTGGCTCCTGGGTGTGCTATGTTTCTGGTCTATAGAGAGGCGAGTTCCTGATCTCCTTCTTGTTCCCAACCTGGCTTGGCTGGCCTGCTGTCATCATATGGTTCCTCTAGGCCACGCTGAACTAAAAACTCCTCATGAGGAGTCACTAGGGACACTATGGGTTTCGTGACAATTGTCACTATGTGTGGGCTTGGGCACCAGGGTGTCTCCATTATCTTTTTCTCTCCAGAAGGGAGCTTCTGGAGAACAGCAAATATCAATGACCTAGGACTTTTCTTCTAGTCATGAGGGCCTCCAGCTGGTTCTACAGAGGCCTGTGTGTCCAAGGAACATGGGTAGAGGGTGGGCTTCTGAAGCAGCTCTTAGTAGTCACACCTGGAAACCTCAGGCTGAGCCCACTCTGCCTGTTGTCCTGGTTCTGGGAGCCCAGAGGGCTTGTGTCTTGTTTCTGTGTCCCTGTGGGGTTTGTTCTTATTGCTTCCTCTCTTGATTGATCTGCCACTCTGTGCATTTGGGATGCAAGATGACATGCTATACATCAAAGTTTTCTTTCCCAACAGCCCCCTGGAGCCTCTCTTTCTATAAGTATTGGGGATTGAACAGAGGGCCTCACATATTCCAAGACAAGTACTATACCACTGAGCTATATTCCCTAGGCATTGAAAAGCAATTCACTTATTTATTGGTCAAGTTGAACTGAAACTTCCAATTTTTCAAAATTATCTATCTATCTGTCTGTCTGTCTGTCTGTCTGTCTGTCTGTCTGTCTATCTATCTATCTATCTATCTATCTATCTATCTATCTATCTTTTGTATGTGCCTGTATCCATGTATATATGCTCCTTATGCCTACAGGTGCCCAAGGAGGTCAAAGGGTACCAGATCTCCTGACCTAGAGTTGCAGGTGGTTGTAAGCCACCACGTGAATACTGGGAAGAACAGTAAATGCTCTTTACTCCTGAACCATCTCTCAAAACCCTTAAACTTACAATCTTAGGCTACAGCTTTCCAAATACTAAAAGCATGAATTCTAGTGACTGTAGATCATTTGGTTATACAACAATCCTCATTTATTAGTCATTTTGCTTCAATATTTAACCTTTCCAATTACAACTAACTGTAAACTCATTATACAGTATTTAAACTCTTACCTACACCATAGAATAGATTCCTTGGAATAGAGGAGTCTGGGTCAAAAATGTCTAAGTGAAGCTACTTTGTTATGTTAGTGGTCAGTAGGATTTTCCCCCATAGTGATTAGCTATTTTCCATCCACCTTTTGTGGATGTGGTGCAGGTGTGGACTGGTTGGAGGTGTGATCACAGTTATGAATGTGGGTATAGGTTTGGGGAAGTAGACACAGGTGTGGAGATTGGGTATGAGTGTGAATGTCACAAACGAGGAGGTGGGTAGGAGCAGAGATGTTGGAGAGTGGGAGATGTATAGGTGAGATGATAGCTCATGTCACACCTGCGATCAGGAATTGGGAAGGAATGGTACAGAACCTGGCTCCTCCCCTTCCTCTTTCTCTTCCTCTGGTCCTTCTCCTTTCTTCCCTCCTTTCTTCTTTTCTTCATTCTTTTCTCCATCCACTTCTCTCTTTTTCTCTCCTTTCTCCACTTTAAGTGTTTGGTTAGGCTGGCCTGGAATTCTCAGGCTTCCTGCATTATCATCCTGAGTGCTGGTTAGATGTCTAAGACTAGAACAAACTATGATTGATGTAAAACACTTGAATGGCAGAGAAGTATAAAGAAAATAAAAATCATATTTTAAAATTCCTTTTGATACCTACACACACACATACATATATATATATATTATACACCTGCTGACCATGACATGATGATACACACCTATTTTACATTAACAAATACAAGATTGGGTGCAATTGGATTTTTATTTTATTTTCTCTCAATGTATGGTCATCTTTCTAGCCACGGAAACTTCCCTGCAAACCTATGTCCAGGGTTTATTATTTGTCCATGTTTTGATGGCTGCCTCCTAATTTAACCAATCTTATGACTGTGTTAAGTCACTTCTAGTCTTAGGACTGAAAAGTTGCACAGTGAGTGTTTGAGGCCCTGTGGTACCACCCTCCCTCCCTCCCTCCCCAGGTACAGCTGTGCTCCTTCCTCAAGCCCAACTCTGATGTCTGCAGGACTGAGGGGTAGGAAGGGGCCTGATTGTGGAAGCAGATGTCCATTTATTGACTGACAAGTTGCACACAGGGACAGGCGGGACCATGCAAGCTTTAGAAGACATATCTTGGGAATGTTTCCCTTGGAGAAAAAAACATTCATGAAAGGGTTTCCAGAAAATACAGGGCATCTTGTGAGTGCTGGGTACTTTGCAGCAAGGCAGTCAGGAGAAGGCAGGTAAACATGGAGACTCAGTCAGTCAGCTCCATGAAAGGCAGTGGTTGCCCAGCAGGAGTGCAGAAACCAGAAGATTTCTGGTCTGAAGATGAGTAGCCAATTTTCCAGGGTACATTTGCTGATTGCAGGTCACAAGGTGGAAGGAACTATTGTGTTCTGAGTGTGAAATATGACTGTGGATGCTATGGAAATGTGAGGCCAAATCAACCCTTTCTCTTCTAAGTTGCTTTTGTCAGAACATGTTTTATCTTATCGATGAAAAATGAAACTACAACAAGCAGTGATGAAACAATGCTGGAGAAGCCATGGGATCCAGGGTTCAGAGGTCACCTATTCAATGAGAACAAAGGACAGTGGGAAAGTAGTGTGGGAAGAATTCTGCCTGTGACAAGTGATACTGAGCCTGGGAAGCAATGCTGAGTTCTGAGGTCAGGTTAATTTCCCAAGTCTAGACTTACCAGAGCAACCCAGGCAGCACACATGTGGCTTTCAAAGTCTTGGACTGCAGTGGCTGAGACAGAAGAGGGAGAAGGCTGGGTCAGCCCCCAGGGACTCATGGGGTTATCAGGGTGAGACCTGTGACACTGGACTGGAGAGCTCACACTGATGCAGAGTGGGACCCAGAGCTGACAGAGATCTCAACAAATCAGAGAATGGAATCCAGACAGGTGTGGCCTGAAAAAGAGGATAAAGAGAGAGACAGGAAGGGAGAAAAGCTGCTGAAGCCTGTTTATGACAAGCCAAGGCCCCAGCATGGCACCCCACACCCCAGCCAGCCAGAGCTCCTCCATGTCTCACCATTGCAACATAAGATCAGCTTGCACGGGTCAAGGTGGGGTCTGGGAACACCTGTGCTGCTCAGGCCCAGGGACTCCAGGCAGCTGGTTCAATGACATCATCTAAGGCCTTTAAGCCTTGACAGGAACCCACACAGATTGCAGCAACGTTGACACCATTGTGTGGGTCCCTCATCAGCCTCAGGGTTAGAGTAGCTCTCCTCCTTTGAGAGCCTGCATGCCTTTCGGAGCAAAGTCTGGAACCAGAAGGAACTGCATTCAGTGCAGTAAGGCCAGCTGGCACCTGACAGCAGGTGCCACCCTGGACTGGGTGGCAGCTGGAAGGCAGTGTCCCATTGTGCCTTCCTGATGGAGGCCTTAGACATGGATACAAAGGAATTCAAATTAGTAGTAGAGTAAAAAAAAAATTGCTGGGGACCAGCAGGTGTCCAGTGTCCCAGTTAGCATCCCAGTGTCACTCAGAACCTCCTCAGGGCAAAGCCTCTCACCACACATTGGCTGCTTTTGCATTACAGTGAATGGTCGCTGTATCACACATCACAGCCAAGAATGGATGCAAACTGTAAATCAAAAGCATAAAATATATGAATGGAGAGAAAATGCATTCTGCCTGTAAGAAGAGACATCTGTTGGGCTCCATATAATATAATTAACAACTGGAACAGAGTGGAAGCAGAGGATTGCTCTGAGCCCCCTGGGAAGAAGTATGTTTATTGTGATGACCTCATGAGGCCCAGTAAGAAATTTACAGGGTCATCTGAGACCACCAGGAGGGAAAATGCTTATCTGAGAGAAGGGATGTTCAATGTTCAAAAATGTATGCATACCACTCAGAAATGAGGAGAGGCTGGACCAGCTTTATAGTGACATCATTCTGCTCCCCAGTGCTTGTAGTGATGGATCTTCAATGGCCCTGTCCCTTCCTCCTTTCCAGGAAAATACATGTGGGGTGTCCATGCTCATGGGTCCCCTCCCCCAAGATTCTTTTGTCTGTGACAAGCTACCATGAGTTGGATCCTTGAGTTAAATCAGATTACATGTGTCACTGAGAGACAGGAGTAACTTTCAGCTGCTTTTTGTTTGTTTCTCAGCATGAAGGAATAGCTTGAGAAGTTGTGACAGTGGCAGAGGTTCCCTCTGATTATGCAGATTGCTCAGGTCATGCCTAGGTCCCAGCCCTGAGCACACCATGTCTCAGTGCAGTAGCCATTGTCCTTGTAGGTAACAGGCACAGGTGGCAGTCCTAAGGAAGAATACTGATGTTTTTTAACTGAAAAAATAATTTTGAATCAAAGGACTAAACTACATCCTAATTAAGCATCCTTCCTAACAAGGTCAGTGTTCATTCTCAAAGACATAGGCCTTATAATGTAATACCTTTCATCAGATCACACCTTCTGACATCACTTCACTGGGCAGAGATTTTAACATATGTAACATATGAACTTTGAGATGCACAGCCAAATAGATGAACACATCATAGCTTTTCTTTGAAACCCTGTAATGATACCTTGTCACAAGCTGGGATCTGTAGCTGGCTCTTTCCTGTGTCATGCTGTGCATCCAAGGCATCAGTTCTTGGTACTTTTCTTCAGTCTCCTTTCTTGTCACATGCTGATTTCACAGAATATCTCCTACTATTTTGCCCAAGCCACACTGCCTTCCGTCCTGTCTCCCAGGATTGTGCTGTCTGGACCACACACTCTATCATCCAACTTAACTCCAAGTGATCATGTCATATCCTGATGCCATCCCAATACCATCTCACCCCTGGGACATACACTGTCCAGCATATGTCTCAGTTCCTCTGTCACTGTATCATGTGTGTTTCTTCTGCCCCTTGTTTCCTCAGCAGTGAACAGTGCCTTATCCTATCAGGACAGATAGATGCACATCAGGGCTTGGCATGTAGGAAACATCTAGATATCTATTGTAGGATCCAGTGGAGACTCAGCTCTTTATGGACTGTTTAGATGCCTTGCCTATTCCTGAATGTGTTTCACTCCTATATACTTCTACCCTGAGTTCCACATCTATTTGCCAGCTATTTTCTCCAAGTTTCATTATTAAGGACAAGTGACCGGAACTCAGCTCTGATGGTCCCTTTCACAGACCTCTTTTCCCAGTCAATGGTACCACCATCTCTTCCTGGGGCAAGCAACAATCATTCCAGAGCCCTTTCTTCTAGTTTATCTTATGGCTTTTTAACATATCACCAGACCTGAAGGAACTGCTGCCGTGAATTCCTTCAGATGTTCTCCAGATACCACCCATGTGCTTAGTTTCCTCTCGGTCATCAGTGATGAGCCAAACTTCTGCAATAGTCGCCAGGAAAAGGAAACAGCCCAGAAAAATCTTTATGGTAGATACAATAAATACAGTAATGTGAGGATTGGGGGTAGGGGCAGCATAGTGAATACTCTTAATTGTCCAGAAAATATGCATATAGTCCTTCCCTCTCTCCTTTTTATTTATACTAGCAAACAATCTGATTTTATGTGAAGGAAATCATGTCTCTCCCAAACCACAAAAAAAATGAAATAAAGTGAAACACAGACTTGTTCTCTTGGTCAACTGCCAAAGGCTGGTCTTGACACACAATTCTATGGATGAGATGGAGAGGGGGTCATCTGAGGGGCACTGAACCTTCAGGCACCTCCTAGCTCTTCAGGTCTTCCATCATTCTTTCTGGGATGTAAACGGGATGCTTAAATAGCCCATGATTACCCTAAGTATCCAACTGAATAGAGATTCTAACAAGGGTGACAAAGCAGAGAAGGTTTGAGTTTCAAGCCAAGTCCCTCATGACCCAAGCTTGTATCTTCCCTGCTTTGTGAGGAGAGCTCGCACCTGCCTATCTCACAAAGCCTCTGCTGCAAGACCCGTCACACACAGAAGCACAGACCATTGGTAACAGGGCTGCAGGCCTATCCATCCTTTATTCCTGTCTTCAAGCAACCAACATACTACTGTGTAGCACACCAGTTCCTAGCCAGTGTCTGTGAAAGCCCCGCCTGGTCTACTGGACCATGTTAACTCTCCATAGCAGTCTCTGGTTCATAGCACAAGGTCCTATACAGTCTTTTTGTCCTTGTTTGAGTGACATCATTTGAGTGTGGGATTGAAAGCTGTTCTCAGCTCTGATCAGAGCCCAGCATTGAGCATGCTATCGAGCTCCCTGAGCACTCATGGTACAAAAGGATAGTGAATACTTTGGCTCCTTTCCATAGTATTGATCCCCCCATACCCCATTTTAGTTTTAACATTTTAAAGAGCTGGAACTCATACTTGGTGTCTCAGAGAAGAAATATGGACTCTCTCAACAGATTAGTGTTTTTATGTTTGTTGGTACTATCTGGTCCAGGGTATAATATCAACCCTTCCCAAATGATGGCCACCAACAGGAGCTCTCACCTTCCTTTTGGGTTTATTCCCTGGGAAGTGTTTGGGTCTTTCTGATTTTGTTTTCTTTAACCCCTAGTCTACAGACATGCATAAAGAAGGTATATATGCTAAAGAATGTTGATAGAGGCATATTGCCCACCCACTGGACTGTGAGCCCCACCTGGGATCATGATTTTTTCTACATCAAAAATGTTCTAAAATGTCACGGGACTCAATGAGTTTGACTTACAAGAAAACTACATTTAAAAATGCTGGATAACTATAAATGGGAAATGTGGGGTCAAAGATGGACTCAACTTGGGCTCTTGTCTTTGTCTGTTCTCTGGGATTTTCTTGTTAAGGAATTGTTATGACCAAGGTCTGTCAATTGAAGACATTGGCATGAAAATCTCCATCTTTGTTCTATATTCCAGTAAGATCATGGTGGGGGGATGGTTTCCCTCTTGGTGACCTCAATAATTTGTAATTTTACAGAGAATCAAATTACATTTTCCCAGTGGTATCAATTCTTTTAGTTAGAATTCTTTTAGAGTAGTTTCAGTGAATATGATACAAAGGTAGGCATAGAATTCACACACACCATTGTTCCTCTAATTCCGATCAAGTGGTATGAGCTCTCTCAGTCAACAGAAATGTAGCTAATAGAATTCGGGGTGGGGGGGTGGGTTGAGGAACAAGGCCACCTGACTTAGCAGCCTTCCCTAGCCTGTGGGCACCATGGAGACTCACGAGGCCATCTTGAGCCCACATTGCATCCCTGCTGCCGGCACCAGTTAGAAGAGCTCACTCCTGTCTCCCAATGAGTTCTGACTAAACGCCATCAACCATATGACAGGGTCTAACAAATATCAGCACTCTGCCAGGTTCAATAAACACCCTTTTCAGGGTAATGGTCTTTAATGAGGACACCAGCCATCAGCTAGGTTGGGAACACACTGTAATTATTACTGGGCAAAGATGTCTGGAAGGAGACCTGTAAGAATAAGGATCAGGACAATGTAGGGGGAGGGAAGCTCATAAAGAAAAACCACCCGAGCTCTAAACTTTATGCTGGCAGGAGGAAAAAAATAATAACTCAAGTTTTAGGGATCATTTCCAAAACAATGTCAACAATTTATCTAGGGATCCAGGGGTTAAATAGTCACTCATGTAATCTGTGCCAAATTTTATACATCTATAATTAAGTCAATGAGAGAATTGGTAACTTGCTTGATGGAACACTTGGCTAAATTGGTTCTATTACATGGAGCAAGGAACACCTTCCATCAAAATAATCCTTTAGGGTCTGCCGGGAATGTCATGGATGTTTCCATCATAGCAGCTGAGACAGCCTTTGCCCCCAAGGAGCTCAATGTATTATGGCTGTGTTTGTGTATGGCTCATCTTCCCAATTAAAAGACCGAAAGGTAAGACACCACCTTAGACATAGCCCATGAGCATGGAGGAGGGGCTGCTTCACATAGGGATGTGGAGATAAGCATGGCTCATTGAAGGAGATGTACTGTATTGCATTTGTTCGTGGAAAGCTAATTTGTTGATTGCATGCACTGTTCAGGAGCTGAAGTGGCCCTGGGGAGGCAGAAGTGACTGAGACCCAACCCTGTCCAGTTGGTGACAAAGTCAAGCATGGGAGACTTGATAGGTCTAGAGGACAGGGAAGATTTTGACAGGTAAGAGTGGGCAGGGGAAGAGCGTTCTATAAATTGACACAGTATAAGTGGCTGAGATGCTGATTTGCATAGAGGAGACAGTTAATATGGAGAAAGGGCCAGGTCGTCACTGGGTACCTACTGTGTGTCCCAAACAGTGACCAGAGCTTTGCACATTTTATACTGAGAAGGGCTCATAGCAACTAGGAACTCGTTTTGTTTTTGTTGTTTTTTTATAATAATTTCATGGAAACAGAGATAATAGCTGGGGAAACTCAACAAATCTCCCAGATGCTTGTGGCAGGTTAGGAGCAGCACAGGATCCACTTCCAAGTCTTTCTGGAAGGATTTGATTAGCTTTCCAATCTTCCTATAATATGGGCTGTGTACAGAGGGGAAGGACAATCAGCCAGGAGTCATTGGAGGCAGGACTAAACAAGGCCACCAATGCCTGATAAAATCCAGTCAGATGAATGACAGGTTTGGTAGAAAGAATGATCAAGAAGTATGTCCTGGTGATGGAGTGGTGTAAGAAGAATGGAATCAGTTTGTTTAGAGAGATCATTTGGAAAGGTGGATGGTGAGTGTTTCTGTTGGTCCCAAGTAGGCACTAGAATGGCTAGGGTAGTGGGATGGAATGGATTTAGGCATGGCGAGGAGAATAGGGAAAGTGTCTCATGTTGGAGTTGGCTCTCTTCCAGGGTCCTATCAGCAAACTGCTTAAGTCAATTGGTGCCCCAGGGAGACAAGTACTCTCTTCCCTCACTTGACTCCAAATAGGTTAATAGGCTGTTTTCAATCCCAGCCCAAATAAATAGACAACACAAAACAAAAACTAGAAAACAAAATCTGTGGCTTTAACAGCGGGCAGGATAATTCCAACTTTGGGGAAGTGAAAAGTCTGGGTATTTGTTGAACCATTGAAAAGGCAAGCAACAGTTGCTATGGAAATTTCCAAAGAGGACCCCCTGGGGGCCCTGTGGTTAATATGGGTTTTGCAACTGGGCAGCAAATTTGAGGACATCACCTTGATACCCTAGGTAAAGTGGATGGCTCAGACTTCCGATGTTCCTGGAACTGTGATCCTCATATCAAACAACTGCTTTTGAATCTGAAATCTCCCCTTAGATGCCAAGAAGTTTCTGGGTCTCCTTCTAGCACAGTGCACATTCAGGAGAAGGTGGCACTTCTAATATTAACCAAAGATAATTTTAATTAGGAAATTAAATCTGATGTAAACAATGTCATGGAATATACTCCAAGCTCAAACAGAAGAAACAGATAAGCTTTTCTTTGTTATCTTATGTTAAGAGACAGAGGCTCAACAGCTAAATAGATCCTGGTTTTTGACAATATGACCTTGCAAGATCCCATTACCTCCCACCACCACCACCTTTTGCTTGGGGCATGAGTTGAATAGCTTTATATTGATACATTTAAAATGCAGATATTTTAATCAGGGTACACATTAATAGCTGACTCTTAGGGAAATGGCCAGGCAAAATGGTGTATGCTTGTAATCCCAACACTCAGGAGGCTAAGGCTAGAAGATTGCCAGTTGTAGGATATCCTGGCTACGTTATGAGACCCTGTATTCAATAAATAAAGAAATGATAAATACACAAGCAATGACAGTAGGCAGTGGTCTTAATACTGTATGTGGAAGAAGTGAATACCTCATATATGAAGTAGTTACAGGCTGTAACGTGTCTCCACTAAATCAACAAATAACATCCAAGCCCAAAGCCTTAAGGAGTCTCCCCATCAGCCACATGCCAACTGGACATTGACATCAGCATATTTCCTGGGAATTTGGGTTAATTTAATTTTTAAAAAGGCACTTTGCCTTTTAAGAGAATTCTAGTCCTGCAGTTCATAAAGTGCTTGGTTCCCGGAGCTCATGAATGACAAAAGGAATCTACAGCTTATCCACTTCCCAGGAACCCTTTGACCCAGTGATGTGCTGGCTTTTCTCCTTTTATTTTTGTTTTTCTGAGGTGATTTTAATTGTAGTAACACTGAGAAATTAATTTGCTTTCATTCTTCCACAGAAGCACCCTCATAGTGAGAAAACTCATTTCTCATAACCATTTATGACTTTATATTTGTTATTATTTACTACTACTACTGTTATTATTATTATAGTACATTAAAGAGTAAAATACATTTTTTGCTCAAAAAATGAATTGATTGATATAAGAGAAATAGTAAGTACATTATTCTGCTCTAAGCCACCAGGATGTCAGATAGTAAAGGAAAATTTTAGTAAGTTATAGAAGAAAAGCAATTTAATAATCAATATTTTTGAAACAGACAATGTACTCAGTCCAACACCTGAAACAGGGGGAGTGATTATTTCTGAAGCAGACATCCTAATGCCAAACATTCTGGAACAATTAAAAAAGTGGTGGTTTTTGTAAATTATCCCCAGAAGTTTCAGAAATCTTTCATTTTAGACATTGTGGTCCAGTGAACCATAAAGCCATTACGAAGGAGCCAGAATACCAGGGAGAAAATTGAAACGCAGCAGTAATTAACAGTAGGAATGTGTCAAAATAAAAACGAACTGGAAAGAGGATGGCCATCATGTGTGCCACACAGGATAGTAATATTTACATACCCCCGAAACCAAATAAAAGCATCACAGACACTTTGAGTGTCTGTAGGTACAGTCCATCATCTCATGGCTTGACAAGGAAGAGACGTTGGTAGTGGTTTTCAAAATGTGTGGGAGAGTGTCTTCAAAGGTCTGCTTTTCACATAAAAAGTCCATTTTTTCTAAAATACTTTAATTAGCATTAATGTATATTTCTATTTGTTTAAGGATTGTAGTTAACAGCCTCCATTTTAACTCTGCCTCTTACTTCTGTACGATTAATGCCAATGAAGAATAATAGAGAAAACCCCAGGAAAGGAGCCCCCATCGCAAACACAGATTTCCCTGTGGGTTCCGGAATACTTTACAGCAAATGTTAAAGATTTATTGCACATGAACATCAAACATGGTTTTACTACAATTCTCATTTGGATCAAATTGACACATTTTACACTCATTTTAGCCTAATGAGAGTCTTTCTCCACACATTATATTCCAAGTGACCCTGTACATGAAATCTGTGGCATGGAACAAACCCATTGATATAACAAAGCCCTACTCTTACTGGTTTCTTAATTTACGAAAGAGAAAAAAAACCTGTTAAGCAAAATCATCAATTTTCAACAAATAAACATTTTAATTGACACTCAACAGAGACGATGTCGACGGATCCTGTTATGTATGACATTTAAACGCAGCATTGGCAGCTAAATTTTTCTCTACTAAGATTATAATCTGAATATTCAAAGGTTTCGGGCATATTTCGTAATTCAAATTGAGGGAGTCAGTCATGACAAAGCTACAATCCAAGCAGGCATAGGAAATTACATTTGTGGTTCATTTTTAAGTCTTTGCTAACAGGCAGCCAGGATTCAATATTTACTCTTGTGCACAGTTTCTTATTCTCAAAGTCAGTCTTAGAAAACGTTCTTGCTGCTTAATCCTGATGGTAGAGCGTGAGATGATGGAAGGCTGTACACAACAGCTGCCATGCCTTCCTCGAAGCGAGGTAGGTGACCTTGAAGTGAGGTGAAAGGAGACCAGAAAATGTTAATTAAAATTATTAGCGCTGTTTGAGGTGCTTATCTTGTTTACTGCTAAGGTGTTGTTCCCTTCTGCATAATTAGGGGTAATTTTACTTACTTTCAAGTCTGTAATTTTAAATATCACAAAGTTTTATCTTCTAGATGAAGTAATTCATTATTGGTTCGTATGCAACGGCTTGATGTTTTAATCAATATACGTGACTTCCACAAGTCTGTTATCATTTATCTGGAGGTTTTTTATATATTTTTGTAGTGGCAGGGTATGAGTGGCACATGAATTAAAATCTTTCTTTTAAAAAAATACTTTTGTTGGGCTTTCAACATTGCTCTGATTTTTGATATGGGGACAGATTTGTATTGATCTGCCCTTTCATATTTATTTCTATGTAAGACTTTTCAGGCCAACCATACTGGCAAGGGAAACTTCTCTCAGGTCCATTCTATTTGGAAACAAAATACTCATGTCACTTAATCCAAACAAGAACAAAGAATATTTTCGCAAGCTGTCAAATAAATAAATAAATGAGTCTTCGATGCTATCAGGTATTCCTATGTAAGCAGTCTATCCTACTGGTCATTGGTAAGAAAGAAAATTGCATTACAGCTTCTAAAAACTGTGATATTATCCTTAGCTATTAGAGGTCTGAATGCTTTGCTATAATCATGGAACCTTCCAAATATAATTTCCTACATAACCATCCTTTTTTGAAAATTTTTTTCATTGAAAAGCAGAGAAATGTCTAGGCTGGAATAGCCTTTTTCTTGTTTATGTAAGTAGATTGTGTGGGTTTTTTTTTCCTTTAAGCAACTTGATAAAAGACTGTAAAAGCTGACTTTTGCAAAAATTAGGGATTAAGTTAAGGCATAACAGGTTATATGATTTAAATGACAGCAAAACAGTGCTCAACACCAGTGTCCTAGTGCCTCATCAACCTGCTCCTTGGTTTTAGCTCAATGCCAACTGGCTGGAGGACTGGCTGTTTACAAACCAAGACAAGATGTACCAAGCAACATCTTTAAGGGGTACAACCTATGTCCCTGAGATCATCACTTTGCCTCTATTTAGAATAGCCCAACACTTAAGTTAAGAAAATGGAATATTCTAGAACCTGTTAGAGTTTAACTTTCCCCAGTTCTTTAGGGAACGCAGAAGATGACTCCTGGAGGATAAATTAGGTCGATATCGAGTTTGTTACAACTGTTCCCTAAGGATGGATTCTGAATTGTCTCTTGGGGCTTGGAGTTGACAACCTCCCAGAGAACTTCCTCAACTGCCTTAGATTAAGATTCTACTTAGATGTTCCCTTCCATTGTGTTCAGTAATTGGTAGGCCCTGCAATCCCCACATGAGGAGCCCTTCAAAGTCTCTAATGAAGGAATGACAGGGTCAATAATAAAGGATGTTCAACAGACCCACCCACCAGCCTAAAGAGACGGGGCTGCTCTGCTTGGGCACTAAGCACCTTCAGGTGACCTCCTGGTCCTCTTACTTTGTCTCCTTGAAGCTGCTAGTCTCTGTCAAAATCAACCAAAATGGCTCCTTAGCCAAATCCCCCCTCTAAGGTTCATCTTTGTGTACACAAGAGATCTGTCTTTCAAATGCCACTCAGACCTCGTCATGCCAATTTACAAACTCTGCTTGGCTTGCTCTGTGTTCTCAATAAATGCAAACCCCAGAATGGCCCTCTTGCCTTGATTCTCTTCACACCCCTGACCCATCAGATGCCCCTGCAGCCCCTCTTACTTGTACTTTTGTAGTTCCTTGCACAGTTAGTCTCTACCACTGCCCCTCTGTGTCTGTCTCACAAGACACACCCTGATCCTCTGTCCTCACAGGGACATCCTCAACACTCTTGGTGCCCTTAGCCATCTATAGTGCTTAGCTTTGTGGTTGACCAGTCCCTAGGCTTAAGGGAAACAGTGTCATTTTGTTTTTCATTCATCTCTCGGCTTCCCCCAACCCTCCACCCTGCCCCTAGGAAAGCCTTGGACCTTACTCTCTACTCCATCCTAACACTTGCAGAGCACAGAGGAAGGGACACCTGACTCTCTAGAATCCATATGACCACTCTGCATGTGTGAGGTGCACTTTGCAGCATGTGCCAGTCAAGGAGCGGGCAGCCTGGACAACCACAGATGTTCCTACTCAGATGAACCTCTTTCCCTTTTATCAAGATCCTGCCCCTTGCCTGTCCACTGGATCCTGTGGTGGAGTATAGTGCTTCCACTTTCTCAGAAGCACCTAGAACAGCTCGGTGCCTTCTGCAGAGGCACTTCTTGTGTTTTTGCTCAGCCATAGCATTGTCAGTGGATGAGTTAGCTCCATACAGTATCAATCTACAACAGGAGGTGGCAGTCCTTCAAAGACGCAGAGCCCTCATACTATACAGGAATAGAAGAGGACCATTCTGACAGGCCATGGACAAAGGGGCTCAGACCTGAACGCTTTGCACTGGATGGGGATACTATGGCCTTCTTGTACTCACTTGTGCCTCTGACCCCAGGGTATCCTTGATTTTGTGTGCTGATGCCATCAACCAATGAGGGCCTTCACATGCCTGTCTTTCTATGAGCCTGTCTGTGGACTGTTTCTCCTTGTTTAATAATAGCCCACTCCCTCTTAGATGAGGTGACCACAGCTCTTTCCAGCTCTGCATGCTATCACTCCTGTTCACCATGAGAGGCCCTTCTATATTCTGGAAATCAGTGACAGCTGTGGGCCACTCAAAGGTACACATCATCGGGACCTTCCCTTAACCCTTCCCCACCACCAAATCCTACTCTTGGAACAATATTAATTGTGAAGAAACTATCAGGAAACATTGGTCTGAAAAAAAAACCCATTATATTACATAAACAAATGGACACTTGAGTTTCAGGATAGAGAGCTCCGAGGATTCTAGCTGCCATGACCAACATTAAAAATTAGTCCCAAGATATCTGAAACTTGGAGGAAAATTATCAGCCCCCCCCCACATCGTGGAACTTGGAGGCACAATCATCACAGCCAAGCTCAGAGAGGTGCATGGGCTTACTTGCTCCAGACCTCCTGCTGTGCCTTGACGCCACAGCTTCGTGACTTTCTCTTAGTCCAGCACAGATACCATGTTGTCAATGCAAGACATATCAGATGTTGCTGAAGGAAATGTTTCTAGGGGGGAAAAACCACTTAAGTTCTGGGGTAGTTTCTCTTTTCACTCTTCTAAGCCTTCTGTGGATTGAACAGTCATCACAGAGATGGCAAGGATGCCTGGGTAGCTTACAGCCAAGTTCATTTTTGAATCTGTGGTATGTTTGCTCGGAGCCAAAGGCCAAGGGGATTTATATGGTTGTTGGGAGTATTTTCCCTGAGGAGTTAAAAACATTCTGCAATAGCCAGTTTTTTAATAAACTGTGAGATTGATTTGCTTCAAACTTGTCCCTGCTTATCTTACGGGTTCACTGTTAATGGCCCCTGGGGAAGCCAGAAAGATTGGAGGATGGCTGTGGATGGAGGAAGCCAAGAAGAAGTTTTAGAGAGAGGCAATAGTGACCCAGACCTCAGACCACTAACAACATTTGCAAGAAGATATGCTTTGTGACCCTGCTCTCTCCTGCTTTCTTTGGTTCTATCCTCACAGCACTGTCAACCACAGCCTTGCGATTCTCTACAAACCAGACGCAAATATCATTCTCCTACATGGAAGTTGGCTTCCTCCACTCGGCAGTGATAAGCTCTGTCAGAGGGGAGTTCCGAGGGTGACCGTGTGTGGCTCCACGGCGTCTTCCAGTATGTGAAAGATGAGGTTCTTGGAAGGAGACTAAAGAGGAGAGCTTGGCTGCCTCAGCTGGAGAGGACTCTTGGCAGTGGCCAGGGACAGCCTTCTTCCTCTCCAGATGGAAGGCATGGTTGGGACTTACCCAGGGCCATAGTCTGAGATACAGATTCCCGCCCTTAGCCAAATACAGAGTCTTTTCCTAAGAAGTCCCTTCCAATCAAGGACTTCAGTCATTCTTTGTCCCATGGCATCCTCAGTGTTGTCTTGTGCCTATCAGGGGGCTCTTCATCTAGGGTGCTGATCCACACTCTCAGATGGAGTGCCCAGTAGACAATCCAGCCTCCCAAACATGACTCCACATGTACAGACTCTTCTTTGTCTCCTCCCCTTCTGGAAGCCAGAGTTAGCTTTTACTTTGCTGCTCAGGCCTAAGAACTGGGTACACCTTAGGCTTGCTTTGTGTCCCATTCATAGTCCAGGCTCACTTGCTTACTCCAGCCTTTGTACCACTAACCTGGTATTGGCTACCCATTCTCAAGACTTCAAAGAACCTTCAAAACACCCTCTCCTTCCCCAATGGCCCCTTGTTGTCACTGTGGCTAGAGTAATCTGTCTTGACATACTGCCCTTCCTATGAACTCTTATCCCGCACTCCTCCTCAAGTCCTGTGCAGGATTCAGGGTCTGGTTCTAGCCATCCCTGACCTAGGCTGCCTCCCTGTGGCTCACCGTGCTCCTGCCTGGAGACCACCCTTCTGTCCTCACATACACCACACTTTGCTTTCAAGTTCCGTTGATGTTTCTCGTCTCATGCTCACGGTACCACACTAGGGTGCTTGTCAGGACTGCTTCCTCCTCATCACTCATGTCTTAGACAAGCATCTCCCAAGCAGGGTCCTCCCAAGAATCCTATCTGAAATCATAACCCTAGACACTTGTCCTCTGCTTCTTTTTTCCTTTTGTTCTTATTGGCGGATATTCACTAATCATTGCCCACATGATGGGTTATAAATATATTTTCACTTAAGGACATCATGTACTTTGGCCAGATTCACTCCCCTGGCCACGCTTATCCGCCATACCCTCCTGATAGTTCTCCTTTCCTCAAGACAGCACTACTTCCATTTTTATGTCCTATATGCATGGGATTTGTAGCACACAAAAGCAGAAATGCGGCTACCAAAGGGGAAGAGACCTAAAGGGAAAAAATGAGGAATGACAGATATGTGACCCAAGAGCAGAAGGGGGAAATAGTTAGGGAGAAGAAGGGGACAGGTAAGAGGGGAGAGTCTAGTTTGGGAGGGAAGCAACTAAACCAAAGAAACAGAACTTTTTAAGACCTGATGCAGCTTTTCAAAATCACCAAGACACCATACCAAGCCCAGTGCCGTTGGTGAGCAGATAAAGGACATATGGTACACGTATACAACTGAGTGGGACTCTGCCACAATGAAGAGTAGAATCCTGTGCTTTACAATAACAGGCGTTAATCCCCATAGGGAGCCATTGTGTGTTAAGTTAAATGAGCCAGGAACAGAACCCCAGCCACTCAGGAGCTCACTGCTAGAAGAGCCTATGGAGGAGCTGGGGACAGAATGGTTGTAACCAAGGGTGAGAAGGAAAGGGTCTGCCAATGGGACAGTGCTACAGCTGGAACGAACTAAGTTATGTGTCCGCAGGTCACTGCAGATGCTAGCAATGCATTGCAGTTCAAATAGCCAGGAAAGAGGGGTTTCAACTTTCTGCGAGTAAAGAAATGTTAGAACATTTCACACACACACCCTCCACCTTCCTATGAACGTGTGTTGGGGGAGGCAAAAGCTGACAGTGGTCAGAAGAGAGTCTGAGGGCAGTGACTGTGGCCTCAAGATGCTAATAAGCTGAGAGTGAAATCAGGAGAGAAGGCAGCATGGAAGCTGTGTTGCATCGCTGTGCTGGGACCTTTCCCAAGGCAAGAACAAGTGAACATTGGAATGAACCTAGGTGTTCAAGTCTACATTCAGACTGCACATAGATCTTCATGCTTATGTTTTAGAGGTTTTCCACACTGTTGAGGGATTACACAGTTCCCATAGATTTAGCTGAAACCTAAAGCATAACAATGGCTTCCAAGCCAGCGGGAGCATGCAGGTTGCTTGATAGATTATGGTGTCATCTTATGCTTCTTAGTGGTACCAGAGTACAAGAACAAAATGCCCTGCTGACTGGAGAAGAAATAATCAGGGCTAAGCGTGCACAGCCTGCAGCTGAGACCATGACTGGCGGGGCCATCCCCTCGTCCTCCTGCCATCTGCTCTCTGCACCCCCCCCAGCCCCCATCATCACTGCTCTGTCCTGAAGTTCCTATAGGTGTCTTTGAAACAGGGGGGAAGCCAAGAGCTCTTAAGTTATTCTTAATTTGTTTTTCACATACTTAAAAAATGTCGAGAGTTGAACACACTGCAGTTTTAGAGAGAGTTCTGCACAGTCCCAGTGGGCATAAGATTAAAACCCGCAGTTGGTCTCTTGTGCTAAGTAGCGAAGAGAAGACTTTCCCAAGGATATTTTTCATGTTCACAGCAGTTTTCCCATTTAGAAACACAGAGCACAGACTTAAAACAGCAATCAGAAAATAAGCAAAGTTACAGGTGACGGAGAAACCAGGATAATTCATGGGTTTCATAAGAGACACAATTAGAATTCTTCCCTCCAGCCACAGCCCTGCACTGCTGAAAACTCCGTAGACCTGGTGTTTCCCATCTGCATATGATCCTTCCCAAATTAGGTTAAAATTGGAACATCTACTCAGATGTCTGGTAGAAATAGCTGAAAAATGAGTCATGTTTTGAGCTTGGAATATGGCTGTGCCTAGCTAGGTGCATCTGGAAAATGCTAGATCTTTCAATTGGCTGAACAGCACAGCCATGCACAGTCAGTGGACTTTGATGCCAGACCAAGAGCTTGGCTCTGTGTATTTGTCATAGCAAAATACTGGGCTTTTCCAGTAAATTGGATGTTGAAAGCATTGAAATTTTTAATCATGGCAGTGTCTTTATTTTTTCCGTGTGTGTGTGTGTGTGTGTGTGTGTGTGTGTGTGTGTGTGTGTGTGTGTATAAATCAGAGGATGGATGATGTTAGGATACTGTCTTTTAATTGTTTCTTAAGACAGGCTCTCTCATTGGCTTGCTGCTCATCATTTTGTCTAAACTGACTGGCCAGTAAGTTCTGAGGATCAACTTGTCTCTACCCCATTGCATTTGCGTTACCCACGCCCTGTCTTTAAAGGGGTGTTGGAGATCTGAACTCAGGTGTTTACATAGTACTTTCCCCACTGGACCAGACCATCTATTTCTTTTTCTTAACATTTAATTCAAAATGGCTTTCAGGACTCTACCAACCTCTGTTCTCTCTGTCCAGTTGGGGAGTGGGTGTAGAGCTGGACATTTGCTGCTGATGCTTTCTTGGTATGTTACTTGAAAAGCTGAAACCTTGTATGCAAATGTATTCAACCCCTATGACTGGCTTCCTTTAGCCCAGGGAGGGTGTGTGAGAGTTTTCTCTGTCACAAGTCAGAAGAGCTGGCTAATCAAGGGCTTTTCATTTAGGAAAAGGAGATTGCTGCAGAAGGCTGAGAAGGGTTGAGATCAAAGGGCAGAGGCACTCATTTACAGCATGTTTTCATGGCTCAAACCGCCTCACATGATCCGTGGCATTTGGCCACAATGGAGAGAATTTGGAGAGCGAGCGAGGTCAGGTGGGAGTCTTGGGAGAAAAACACAGAGAAATACCATAAAATCTGTGCAGTTAAGCAGAAAAGTCAGCATCTGCCAGCTTTTTGTTTTCTCTCTTGTTTTTTTTTATTATAGGAAATTATGTGTGCGTGCATGTGTGCGTGCATGTGTGTGTGTGTGTGTGTGTGTGTGTGTGTGTGTGTGTGTGTGTCTTCAGCAGGTCTGGAAGTGAGAAGAGAGACAGAAAACAAACAGGAGCTGTTGCAAGGGAGCTGGGGAATAGTTCATCTAAACAAAGCACCTCTTCATATGCACAGATGCAAGTAGACAGGGGCCTTCATCTCAAGGTGAAATTGTTTCTAATTGGTTTTGTTGTTGTTGTTTTGTTCCCCTTCTGTGAATCATATGCTAAAGTAGAGGGGCAGCCCAAATAATAAGAAGCCACTCAACATGGGAAGGTCACCCTTTCATACAATCCAACCTGGAAGGGACTTCAGGACATAATACTTAAAGGCCATCAAGTCCCCAGTCAGGTGTGTACTGCCAGTCTGGAATGACACTGGCCTCTCTCTGTTCACTTGGTAGACAGGCATCCTTGTTGTAGCTTCACAGGTTCTTCTCATGCTGGAACCAGTCTGTGCTGACAAAGGCCTTCTCATTCATCCATACCAAGTCAGGTTTCTTGGGGACCCATCTGATCAGGCCTTCTCTCTGTCCTCGTGGGGTTCAGTTTGCTTAGGGATTCTGCCAAGTCAGATAGCAAAGATCTCTCATCCCTGCTGCTGTGAATCCTTGTTATCCTGTTCCCTTGGCCTGCTTAAATTTGTAATGTCAGTCTGGCTGGAACCCCTTATCCATCCTTGACATTTCTTCTTTGTAGATCTTCATTCACTGATCCACACCCTACTCCTTGGCTATAACACTCCACCCCCGCCACCACCATGTGTCCTTTTGCAATCAACCACGAATCCTAACCAAGCACCCAGTGTCTTCCCAGCTTCCCTTGAAGGAAGTCCATCATAAATACCTTCCACAAGTGCTACGATAATTTTTTTTTTTTTATCAACAGTGCCTCTGCATCCATTTCTTCTCCTTAAGCTGACACGAGGCATATTGGAAACCCTTATTACCATTAGGAAGAACTTTTTCAGATGCAGCTTCCCTGAGATACTTAGAGTTTGACCCTCAGCATTTGGGATGTGGAATGGGGGACTAGTGTCAGCCCAGACACCCTTCAGGTACCCACTGTTGACTTCTGCTCTGCTTTTTCTGTGTTGTACAGGGGCCATGAATGCCCTATCCAACATCCATTTGTCATCCCTTCCTTTTCTTTTTCCTTTAGCCATTTGATTCCCCTTGCACCTCTTCTTCTCACATTGATCTCTCTCTTAAAGAGCTTCACAACTGACTTGTGAAGGGAGGAGAGCTTAGCTCCAGTGCCACTTTGAGATAATTTCCTAAATGGTTTCCATCGCTAGCCATAAATATTGCTGATTAATCTTTATAATTTTAATTGAAAATTTATATATGTACAAGCAAAAACAGAGAGAAGTGAATTCCTAAGAGTAGTGCATAGTAAATCAGAGGGCAAAAAATACTATGTGCATGGGAGGGAAACAAGGGCACAGTCCCTGAGCCCAATGACACAACTAGAAGTGACAACGAGACAGACAGACAAACTAGGGTCAAAAGGCAACTCTGGGTCCTGGAGAGACCCGTCCTTGTTTGTCTCCCCTGAGCATCTTGAGCGATACCTTGTGAGCCTCTGTGCTCTGCTCACTTGTGCATGCTACTCAACTTGCAATAGCTAGGTGCAAGCTCACCTCCAATCTCTTTCAACCTGAGGACAAATCTGTTACCACCCTTGTCTAGGGGGACCACTCTGCTCCATTAACCCTCTCTCTGCTGGCTCCCATACTTACCCTCGGATGTTCTCTTTAAAGATAGAGCAGAAGGCAGAAGGAGGGTGCTGTGGCAGCTCCCACACGGCTCTGTCTCTTTCACACTTGCTGCAGCCTCCAGCTCTGAGCTTCCTTACATTTCCTATGAGTTATCGTCACTTCTACCTTCATTTTGGATGCATTTTGGAGATAATTTCCTAAATGGTCTCTACCACCAGTCATAAATATTGCCTATTAATCTTTATCATTTTAATTGAAAAAATTAATATATGCCCAAGCAAAGAAGAAGTGAAACCCAGCAGAGGGCATATCCCTACCCAAATCTCTAAGAAGTGGTCTGTTACTTTCATTCTCTGTTCAACACTTTCTGGAAGATAACCTACTTTCTGGATAAAGCAAAGAGGTCACTTAGCTCTCCAGAGATTCTGACTGTGGATAGCTAAGTCCTCCAAGTATTGTACACTAACCCTGGAATAAGAGAGCTAGGAGTTCTTAGTTCTTAAAATGGCATAGATTTATCTCTTTTGCTTTCCCTCAATTTGCGTTTTTGCAACAGCTTAGAGTCTAGGGCTAGTCATACCGTCTCTGGCCACTCTGTTCTCTCCCCCCTGCCCTCTCTCTCTTTGAGACATGGTTTCTCTGTGTAGCTTTGGAGCCTATCCTGACACTTGCTCTGTAGACCAGGCTGGCCTCAAACTCACAGAGATCTGCCTGCCTCTGCTTCCCGAGTGCTGGAATTGAAGGTGTGCGTCACAAACGCCTGGCTCCACCTCTTCTTATTCTAGTTCCAACCACATCTGTATTAAGTGATTTAGCTTTGCTCAAGAAGTAATTGATGCTCCTACTTGCTGTAGGCAAGAAAGGTAGGTTTTCTCTTCCACATCCATTGGCATAAGCCACATGCAAAGTACCCAGGGCATGTAAAGTGAAACAGCTAGTGACTAGAATCCTGTCTGGACAGTACCTACCTAAGCATGGACACACTTACCACCTAGTCAGCACCCACTCTTTCACTTTATAAGTGGGTACAGTTTTTTTTACTGATGCAACAAAATACCTGCAGAAGCAACTTAAGGAAGGAAGGGTTTTATTTAACTCACAGTTTGATAGGACATTGTCCATTGTTGCCAGTAAGGTATGACTACAAAAGCACGAGGCAGCTGGGCACATTGTATCCATAGTCTCTTCCCTTTCCCTTCCTTTCCCTTCCCTTCCCTTCCCTTCCCTTCCCCTCCCCTCCCCTCCCTTCCTTCCCTTCCCTTCCCTTCCTTCCCCCTTCCCTTCCCTCCCCCTCCCCTCCTCTCCCCCTCCCCTCCCCTCCCTTCCCATTCCCCCTCCCCTCCCCATCCCTTCCCCTCCCTCCCTCCCTTCCCTTCCCTTCCCTTCCCTTCCCTTCCCTCTGGACTTCCATTGCATGAAATGGTGCCATTCAGATTCAGGGTGGGTCTTAGCTCCTCAGTTAAGCCTCCCTGTCAATATCCTCAAAGACACTCTCTCCAATAGTGTGTCTCCTAGGTGACTCCAAATCCAATCAGGTTGACAGTGAAGACTAGTCATCATGGAGGTAAGTGGAACCTCCACTGTTCAATGAAGTGAAGTGAACCGAGGCTGGATCCAGTGTGGTTTCCACTGGCATGGAGACAGGTTTTGGGTACCAGGTTCTGGCAGAATAGGACTCAGTGAGGATCATAGAATAGAAGGAGGAAGGAATAGGAGGATGACATTTATTTCAATGGCCCCCAGGAGGAATAAAGAGAGAGTAGCATAAAAAGATGTGATTTATTTATTTACTTTGTCAGCAATAAACTAGAAGAAATGAATAAACGGTCAACATCTACTTGGACTTTCAAATGCCTTAAACTAACCATGTGTTAGAGTGAGCTGAACAATGCCCTAAGGATTTGTGCTTTGATAAGCTCAAAGGGTTGGGTATCTGCTTTGGAGTTAAGTTCCCTCTGACATTATTTTGTTTCCCTGCCAAAGAACTAGGAGGCTCTCTGAAAGTCCCTATCTCACCAAAAGCAGGCATGTGATAGTCCTGAGATTCCCTTCTCTGGGAATCTCAGCAAAGATGATAAAAGAAGAAAGATGATAAATAAGATCTCAACCCAAGACCCTTCGCCTCAGAAATAGAGCTCATTTTGCTAGTGAGGAAGCTGGAAGAGGTTACCTGGGGGAACCCCATATTCACAGCAGGGCATCTTAATTCCTTTCCTCCTTCCTTGGTTCCTCATTGTAACTATCTGGGGCACCCCAAATGCCTGCCTTTCCAGCTGTCCCCCTTCACAGCTCAGGATGGTATCTGAATCCCTCTGCCTGGCTCTCCAGGGCATCACACTTTGTATCCAGGCTCACGAGTCCCTCCTTCCTGCACCTTTCTCTCCAATGAATCCGCCCATCTGCTCCTCTCAGCAAGTCTTTAGAGAATGAACCTTTGGTGTCAAGTGCTGTGCTGTGGCTTCTGAGTGCCACCAATACACTATAGTGATACTGTAGCAGTGAAGAAGCAGCATGGGGAAGGATGCAGGCTGGAAGGATGGAGATTCTTGCTTTCTCTAATCTACTGACACAGTCGGCTGTGTGAGAAATGTCAGAACTACCTGCCATCACTCTCTGTAAACCCTAGAGTCTAAGATATGGCTCAGGTAACACAGAGGTAGATGGGTGTAAAGGTCATTTAAGTCAGAGAGGCTAAAGAGGCTACTGCAAAACAGCCACTTCTGGACACAACATGCAATGGCATTCATGCGCTTCCTGCAACTGCGGTTATCTGCATGAATCCTTCTCCAAAAGGGACTCTCAGTCTTTTATCATGGAAGGGAGAAGAGATCTTAAGGCTCTACTCCCCCTTGGGGAACTATTGACAAGCTAGTGGTGGCTGGGGAACAGAGTGTTACTCTGGTCAGTGGTGTAGGCTCTGCTAAGTTGCTCATGCTCCAGGAAATAACCTCCCACCCATGCCCATACAGGCAACTCTACTTAAACTCGGTGGGTCACACACATATAAAAGACATAGAGTAGGGGTGAGGTTATTTGTAAGAAGAAGGATTCAGTGACAGAAGGAGGAGGAGATGAGATAAGGGAGCAAATTGGAAAAGACTACAAGTCATTATGAACATGCACAAACTATCAAAGAAAAATAAACTGTGGCTTTTCAAATGCTGGGGGTGAAATCAACTCAGGACAGGGACTTCTTTCCTCCGGGTTCTTTTTATTTTGGGTTAATGACAAATGGTAGTAGTTTTGCCCTAGTTACTCTTTGAGCCTTAGGAAAATGCTGGCTTGCAAGAAGAATGAGGCAACATGGAGGAAGGAGGCATGAAAGAGGGGCCTCTCTGGTCCTAGACCTACTTAGTAGACTTAGCAGAACCACCATGGAGAACTGTCTGCAAGTGTATGCCCTCTAGTAAGGCCCCTGAATCTGCAGAAGGCAGCACTACCCAGCCACCTCTGAGAGCCCAAGCCTACAGTGTATCACTTCCCAGGGCAGTCTTTAAAGAATGCTGTGTCTTGCAGGCTCAATGCCACCTTGTCAGGAACACCCTCTTCTAAGCAGGGCTTTGTTGAAGATTCTGGATTCCAAGGATCCATTACGGGTAGAGGGCTACAGACTCAGCTTGCAGCCCTCCAATCCATACCCAGTTCCCCTCTCCACCCCACCCCACAAGAGGCAGAATGTTCCACACGCCCCCCGTGTTCTTTCCAGTCCTGTCTGGTCAGTGTGGCCACTTGGCAAAGTGTTTCAGGGCTGGGGCCAAGATGCCGAGTCCAAGTCCACGTGCTCTGAAATCCCAACCTTTAAAACCCTCTCTGAGATTTAATTAAACGCTGTGTGCTTGAAACTGGTTCAAATTAGTTTATCCATTTCTGACTGTTGTTTCCCACGTGAGCGCATGCACTAACAATGTGGAATGTACCGTGCTTCTAGCATGCGAAAATAAAATACTTTTATGCTATTTAGGATTTTTTAAAAAGTAAATAAATGGAATGAGTGCCCTTAAATTGGTAAACCAATTCCAGCCACCATAAAGTCTTAAAAAGCCAGGCGTCTTCTAAAACTCCTTTATGGGCACACATGGAGAAACTGCTGCAAATGTTATTGTTTGTGAATGAAATGTAAATTAGGGCTTTTGTGTTCACCTGTGAGTTTTTCTCCAAAGCCAGTGATCGCATTTGAAAACTGCAATTCTCAACAGAAAGAGAAAAGTTCAGTGCTGATTGCTGGATATTTGGACCTCCCAGTGCAAACATTAACTGGCTGAGAGGCCCTCTGGAATGTAATGAAGGGAACAATGTTGGGCTAAGAGCCAAAGCCCGCAACACTGGCGCCTGGAACCGAGGGATTTGCCTCCTGGTAATAGGAGCTGAGCGCGGCCCGGCACTTCTGTTAGACTGGAAATGACATACTGTGATCCTTGACTTAGCCAAAGGGATTTTAAATGGAGGGGAGAGCTGGCAAGACACAATCTCCTGCACTTTTCAGTGTTTTCTAAAACAAGCAGAGGAAATTGGGAGAAAAGAACGAGTCTATTACATCTGATCCAGTTTGGGTTGAGAGTAGAGCTTTTTAACTGCTGTTATTATTATTTTTTTTCCGGTTCTTTCTCATCGTGCCCCACCACCCAGCAAGCACAGACATAAAGCAGAAACTCGAGCCGGCTTTCATTCAAGCGGAAGGGCACCCCAACATCGCGTTATTGACAGGAGTTCTGAAAACCCTGACAGCTGCAGAAATTGTGCTGTTGAAGCTCAATTCCCTGGAGTTGGGAATAATATACTGATGGTATTAATTCTGTTTGGAATTGTTAAAATAAGAAAAGGTTACAGGGCTGAGGAAGGGACCTGCCTTTTCTTCCTGTGAACAAAGGCATACCTTGTGTCTTCCCTGGTGTCCTTGGGACGTCATTTCCAACCTTCTGAAACTGTATCTGATTATCCATGTGGCAATTAATCATAATTAAGCAGGCCTGAGGTTTGGAGAGGTACAAAGGAGGTGGCTAAGAGCTAGCTGGCTCTGGTTCTTAACAGCCCCCTTTTCCATTGGCCCATGCAACCTCTACTCCAGGAGCCTGGAGAAAAGGTGGCACAGGAAAGTGAGGTGCAGGGCACACCTAGCACATAATTTCGAGGGGGTGGGTGTGCAGGGCAGACCACCAGCTTCCTTCTCATCCCTTCCCTGGGTGATCGCCATTCCCCCCAGGTTCCAGCATGCTAGAAGCCAGGTAACGAATTCCTTTTTTAATGCCAAGTGATTTGGAGCCATTCATACAAGCCAGATTTTTCCCATTTATTACAGGAAAACATTCAATCATTATATGCTGGCACGGGATCAGGGGCACATGGAATTCTCTTCTGCCTGCTCCACCCCCAATGAGCATTTTAAAAGCTTAGCAAGCCCAGAATGCCGTCTTATTAAAAAATTTTATATATTTATAATTAAAATACAGGGCTGGCATTCGAATTGTTTTAACAGATGTAATCGGACACGCAAGGCTTTCCCAAGCCCAGGTCAGGCGAGAAACAATGGCTGCTTTAACTCTAGCCTCAGCTCGGGTTTCTGTTTGCACATGGGCCCAATTTGTACCATTTATGATTAGGTTTAAGTGAGTTGATGTGCGATTTACTTAGGAGAATTGCCATTTCAGAATATATTACGATAGTCCCTATACAGCCGTGTGGCCAGCCGTGTGGCCAGCCGTGTGGCCGAAGCTTGTCCTGCCTACAACCGGACTTTTGCTTTGATAACCCTGGATTTTCTTCATGGCAGCCAGCCCCTGCCCTCGGGCTTGACTTTCCCTTGGCATGCAGAGTAGATCATTGTTTAAACAGACGGTGCTGTGACACAAATGGGAGACCCCGAGACTCACGTGTGCAGGACCAGCAGGGAGAAGTGAAGTCCCATCCGAGACACCAGTCTCGCTAAGCCTGAACCCTCTGTTGATGCACACAGTAGGCACAGTCCCAAGAGAGCCCGTTTCTTCAAAGCTTCAGGAAACATGACCTGCTGCTATCCTGCAGGGGAAGGAAAGCCCATCCCAGAGGATAAGGGGTTTGCTTGCCACAGCCTTTCCACTGTCCTTGATGGTACATTGAAGCGGGGAGCCTTTGAATATCACAATGTAAGCAGGTGGCAAGTGTCCTGCACTGCGTTTGTAATAAATTACCTGTCTTAAATTTTACTCTAGGAGGCAGTGAGCCCAAAGCTCTGTCCCTAGGGGGTGCATCTCTACCACAAGGGATGACCATCCCCATACCCAGTGCCCCTCTGTAAGAAGAGTCCTTTCCCCAGGACCTCAGCACCTGATCACCCCCCCCCCCCATTACTTCTAGTGTTCCATGGTTCTTTGCCTGCATTGATGTGCACAAGTTTCATGAACCACTGTATAAAGGCCTTCTGGTCTGGGTGCCAATACTCCAGATGTTCTGGTGGCGTCATCATTCCCTGTCCTCCAAGGATGCACAGCTCAAGCCTTCAGAGGCCACCTGGGCATATCCATTATGCTCCAAATCTGGAAGCAGCTGTGACCTTCCTCTAGATTTCTGAACTTCCCACCTGACTTTGACCTCTAGGGGTGGTTACACTTCATCTTGGCTTTTGTAGATATTTCTAGAAGGCTATTCAGATTTTTTCTTTTATCTGGTGAGGTGAAGTGGGTGTTCTTATCCCCACTTGCTGTCAGACTTGACACTTTGATGTTGTCAAAGGGCTTGCTCAGGCCAGCTAAGAAAGGTGGTTTGGGGGCTCTACAAAGAACGTTTTTCAGTTGTTCTGCACAGTAGGTCACCTGCCCTTCCTGGGATAGGAGTCAGTGGAGCTTAGAGCCCGAGTTGCACTGGCTCACCTTGTGTCTTCAAGCTATGACATGCCGATCAAAAGGACAGATGCCAGGTGCTACCTCCCTTGTCTACCAATGCCTTCCTCTCCCCGAAAAAAACCCACACCAGAGCTGACCCCACAGCATGCAAGTTCCCAGCTCCCTTTCCCACTTTCCAGCCCATTACATTCCTCACATGGTGGGTACAAGGCGCCTTCTGGGGAAATGACATACTGCTAAGAAAGGTGGGTACCAGGGCCCAGGAACTTGAAACCTGCCTCTCACTGGAGGAAAGCCCTGCTCTCGAGTTATCACTTCCTCCCTTTTACATCAGGTTTGACACATGACCAGCAGCTGGAAATCCCATAAAAAGAAACTAATAACAGTAATTCCAGTGCCTTCCAAGAGAAACAGTTGTGAGAGGGGAAAGGGAAAATAGACACCTGACTAGTTCCCAGGGCTCCTCCTACTTCCCAAATCTTCCAGGATAATCACAGTCTGAAGAACCGATAAGATAAACAATGTAAAGCATAGGGAGAGTCGCAGGGTTTTAAAAGGGGCTTGGGGACATGGTTATTACCACAGTCCTCTGGAAACCAAATTATTGTGTCATGGATTTAATAGCATTATACAAACATTGCCCTAAGAGGTGGTTTGAATGAGAAATGTCCCCTACAGGTTCCTGTACTTGAACACTTGGCCTCCCAGTTGGTGGTGCTGTTGGGAAGGTTTAGGAAGTACAGGCTAAATGAAGTACATCACTGGAGGGATGGCTTCTTTGAGTGTTCATAGACTCACCCAATTCCTATTTGCTCTCTCTGCTTCATGCCTGTGGTTAAGATGTGACCTCTACGGATCTTGCTCAGCTGCTATGCCTGCTGCCTGCTGCCTGCTGTCTGCTGTCTGCTGCCATCCCTCCCAGCCATGATATACTCTTATTCCTCTGGAACCATGAGGCAAAATAAACTCATTTTTCATAAGCACCTTTGGTCACAGCAGCAGAAAAGTAACTAATAGTAACTAATAACTACCGGGGTCATGTACTTGGAAGCCTGGGCTCACAGAACCAAGGACTGCAGGTTTCTATGCCTTGTACCCTGAGGATGAACAACCACGTGAGAGTAAGGAGACACTACAAGTGATGAGTGGCAAACCTCGAATAAATATGTCCCAGGCTACTTTGTGCTTAAGCCCAGGAACCAGCTTCTAAATTTAACCAAGGATCCCAGGATCCTGCTATGAGTGCCCTTAACTCATAACTTAGGAAGAACCAGGTGCTAAGAAATTGCTATTTTGTTGTGAAAAATTATTTTAGCTAGGCAAAGATATGTTACATTTGTTTATGCTGCATTTGTTTAACAATGTAAAGATGTATTGCTTTGCCTGCCTAAGGCACCTGATTAGGCAAATAAAAAGCCAATTGATAGATGGGGCTGGTGGGCAGAGAAAATAAATAGTGGAAGAAGAGAGAAGAGAGAACAAGGGAGAAAGAAAGGAATACACCTGGGGTCAGAAGAGAGTCAGCTGCCTGCCAGCCAAACACATAGTAGGACAGAAAGAAAGAAAGAAAGAAAGAAAGAAAGAAAGAAAGAAAGAAAGAAAGAAAGAAAAAGAAAGGTAAAACATCCCAATGCAAAATGCAGGTTAAAATAAGTTATAAGAGCTAGCTGGACAAACATAAGATAAGGCCATGTATTCATAACTAATAACAAGTCTCTATGTCATAATTTGGGAGATGGTTGGTGACCTAAAAGAAATGCTATAATATTGTCTCCAATAATTTCACTCCCCAAATAAGAGATTCCAGCCTAGTCTAGATGGCCCACACCTTCTAATCCTAGGCTCTCTAGGAGACAGACACAGAAACAGGGGTCTGGACATAGCCATTGAGTTTTCCCCCAGAAGCTTGAGAACAACCTTCTCTCAGGAACAGAGCCAAGGAAGGCAACCTTTGCTGCCTCTGCAGCCTGGATCTTCAGGCATCTCCTCTCCTGGATAAGAATTAGCACATTACAGAAATCTGGATGGGAGCCAGGAACTCCCCAAAGGGTCTGGGTTTGGTGTGGGAATTACTTGACTCTGCCCGGTGTTTCCTTAGAAATTGTCCTAGTTGGTACCAGAACTATAAGGCTGCTTAATAGAAGCTTTCTCTCCTCTTCAGAGCCCAGGGTTATTGGAACAGTCGATTGCCACCTTCCCTCAGTTCCATTTCCTAACAGGAAGCTGCCTACAAACGGGCATGCTTAGGGAAGGGTGTGTCCTTGGAAGGTGCCCATATATCCCATTACCAATGTTCATTAAACTTGACTAGGCATGACTTCTTGTCCATGATGCCCCTGTGACTCCTCGGAGGCTGTGCCCATTCATTCAGCAGGTGCTGGGAGAATCTGGCCCATGCAGTAGCCTGTATGACACATAGAATATCTGAAGCCCCAAGGGTGAGATGATTACAGTCTCCACAAAACAGTGACCTGACCCTTTGAGTGACACAGCCACCTATAGGACAATAGCTGCATGCCCTGGGGTTACTAGTTGGAGAGACTGAGGCATTCAGTACTTAGCTGGGGCCTGAGACCTGGGGGGAGTCCAGTCCAGTGCCTAGCTAGTATCTGTTATGTTCTGCTACACCACAGGATGGAGAGAATTTCACTGGTTCCCACAGTGACTTTTATGAGTTTTATCTACATGTTTTTCTTTATCAGCTGGAAATTTTTAGATTATCGGCATTAAATTTAAATAAAATATATCTACGGTGATTGCAAAGAAGAAATATGTTACCAGCAGGGTCAGAATTAGTAAAATTGATTGGGAGAAACAAGCAATATGTGGTTGGAGGGACATGAGGTTGCATTGGGGTCCTGCTTTTCTCTTCACCAATTTCTTCTCTTCCCTTTCCATATATATATATGGAATATATATATATATATATATATAATATATATATATATTATATGTGTGTGTGTGTGTGTGTGTGTGTGTGTGTGTGTGTGTGTGTGTGTGTGTGTGTTTTGCCTACATGTGAGCTGAAATTGATGAGCCACCATGTAGGTGCTGGGAACCAACCCTGGGTTTTCTGCAGGAGCAGCAGGTGCTTTGAACTGCTGAGCCATCTCTGCAGCCCTCCTTTCTCCATTTTTTGGGGGGAGGTTTAGGGGAAACGATTTCATTTGGTCAGGTCTGGCATTCAATTCTGGAGTTCACTGTGCAGCTGAAAATAATTTTGAATGTCTGATGTTCCTGCATGAATATTGTACCACACAGTTTTTGCCATGCAGAGGATAGGGCCCAGGGCTTTGCGAGTGCCAAGTGATGTTGTAACCTGGAGTGACAGTCATCACATCTTCCATGGGAATTACCAGAGAGACAATAGAATAGGAAGAAAAGAGTGGCTTGGGGAAGGTAGAGAGGTCCCTAGAAGGTCTTTGCTATGGAGTCCTCTCAGCTGTCTTGTTTTGATGTCTGTCCAGTCTGGCCATTCTTCCAGCATCTGAGACAGGTCCTTGATATGTCCTAGACTTTCTTCCCTCAACTTCCCTGGGTGCCCATGTCACAGAGGGTGCAAGCAAGAGAGATAGAACTGGATCACACCCACAGTCCTATGCCAGACTCTGGTTCTCCCTGAGCCCCAAGCAACTTCTAGAGTGGCACTGTGTCATGCAAGAGGTGCTCAACACTGGGCTTTCATGTGCTTTTAGTCAGACACCAGAATCTGGGCATTTGGATCTCCTCTCATCCTCAGCAAGCTTCCAGTATGTGATAACATAGACCTGCTCTCCCTCCACCAGGAGTGTCCAACCTATGGTCATAGTTTGCGTTATTCCAGAATAGCTATGAATACAGCCCAAAACATTTGTAGATAAAATACAAGCTGACAACATCAAAAGGTTAGATATTTCTGAATTTTCAAGTTCATCAGACTTTGAGCAAAAAGTCTTTTTTCTTTTGTCTAGAAAGAAAGAAAAAGAATGAAAACTTCAACTGTTCCTGGGGAAAACCTCTGAAATATTCTGGAAATGCCCAGAAGTAATTGGTAATACCATGGCAATATGACCATATTGAGCATGGCATTTTCAATGTGTGCACACATGTCTTATACAGGTCCACCTTTTCTAAAGGGCTCTGTGGTTCTCAGTTGTTTTGACGGGAATCACCTTGGTATTTTGAGAGTTGAGGCACAGGGCAGGTCACCTGGATGGCTGACATCCTGCAACCCTTGATGATCTTCTTGTCAAGAAGTTCAATTTCAAGTTCAACATGGGATGGCCTGACTGCTTCTCAGGGAACTTGGAAGGAGGAGCTCTCGGGTGGTTCATGCCTGCACAGTAAGCCTGCAGTGAGTTAGGAAGAAAGAACAAAAGCACATGCCTGGAAGGAGGTCAGAGGTCAGATCCTTCACTTTTCAGGCCTGGAACCCCTGGGGACCCTCTGCAGTGGGGGCTTCTCCAAGCTCTGCAAACAACTGATGTTTCCCTCTTCTAATTTGTAGTGTGAAGTCAGCCTGGCAAGTTCTCTGGTTTGGTTTTCTGGATTGGAAGGCAGGGAGAGGAAATTGATTTGAGCTGGATGATTCCAGTGATCATTTGCTTTCAGACAACCAGATAGAGGGGTACAAGGGAAGCTCTCCAAACTCACAGAATGTGTGTACTTTGTTTTGATGAAGTTTAAACCTCAGGGCTTAGGCTCAGCCTGGGGATTACAGGAGTGGCAGTTGTAAGCCAGAGTACAGGCTAATGTTCCAGGGAAACCTAGAATCCAGATGTAGCCCCCGGAGGAAGCCCGTGGATCCCAGGAACACAAGAGAGAAGCCCTTCCTACTGACTTGTTGGGACAATGTGCTGTAACCTCCTTCTCCTCTTCATTAGCCGAAGGTCACAGACATTCCCAGGGAGAAGTGTGTGTATAATGGCCACACAAACTCCCTGGGAAATGACATGAGGCTTGTGTCCTCCTCTTGTGATGTGTGTAGGTCACACAGCCCCTGAAGGCAGGGCCTCTTTGGTTCTGTTGGGAAGCTCTTGAGTCTGAAAATGCCCACAGTGAAGGGGTGATCCATTTAGGAAGGTCTCTTCTGTACTGATTCCAACAACTTGCACTTGGAAGACAAGTCTGAGAAAAGCTTGAGGAGTAAGAACACACTTCAGCCCAGTTATTTACTGAAGGTGACTCTTTCTGCCTCAAAACCATGATCAGCAGTCATTTTGTTTGGTTTGGTTTGGTTTGTCTTAAGAAGGAAACATCTTAACATCTTAAACATCTTAAGAAGGAACATGCAGGTTCTCCATGCCCTTACATGTTTTCAAAATGTCTACTGTGGAAGGGCTGGACAGAAACCTCCAACATTCTAACTCTCCCTCTTCTAGCACCAATGCCCCAAATGAGAAGCAGCTCAAAATCTGAACCATCCCTAGTGATATATATATAATATATATATATATATATATATATATGTGTGTTGTGTGTGTGTGTTGTGTGTGTGTGTGTGTGTGTGTGTGTGTGTGTGTGTGTGTGATGGTTTTTATTCCATTATGAGGACACAATACTCTGATTCACTGGTATGTATCTCTTGGCTTACCAACATTGCTATCATATTAGCTTTGAGGATATGAAGAAAAAGCTGCTATAAAATTCATTTACAATTTTTTGTGGTCCTATTTTCACAGCTTTTCAATAAATAGTAAGGAGTAAAACTTCCAGTCTTGGTTGACTTTCTAATACACTGCTGGCTTCGCATGGTGATTACAGTTACACTGTCCGAGTTGGGACTATAACTCACCAGTAGAATGCTGTCCAGGCCCTGATTTCAGTCCCCAGAGTGGCATGTTTTTTTTTTTTTTTTTCATCAAAGTCATATCACCTTGTGCTATTGTACTAAAGCCTGTCTCTGTCAGCTCTTCCCTATCTTCGCCAGCATTTAGTAATGTCAATCTTTCCAACTTTGGCTGTTCTGCTGGGAGCTTGATGTCATACCCTGTGCATTTGACTTTCAGTGCCATGGTGACTCACAGGATATAACACCTTCTCGTGTACCGTGTACCTGTTGCTCATTTTTACATCTTCTTTTGTGAGGCATTCAATATGTTTTGCCTATTTTTTAAAAGTAGGCTTTCTCTTTCTTCATGAATCCCAAGAGTCCACAGTGCAGGCAAGATTTTGATGGATCTGTGTGTCCATCACAATACTTTCCCCAGATTGTGGCTTGCTTTTTCACTTTCTTAGTAGAAGTGGTTGATGTCAGAGTTGCAGGTGTTACCTTGTTGATGTTCAATTTATGAATTAAAAAAAAATCCTAGACAGACAGATGATCTTGCTATGTAGCCCTAGTTAGCCTGGAACTCAAGGTGATTTTCTTGCCTTGTTTCTGGGTGCTGGGATTTTATGTGTGAGCCACCACCCCTGGCTTTTGCCTAGAACCTTTCTACTCTCTTCTCTAAATTCTTTTCTGACTCCAGGCTGTGAAAACAGGATTTTTTCCCCTTTTTTTGTGACATTTCATAGTCTAGGCTTTCATGTTTAGACCTATAGAGCCACCTCAAACACAATTTTTGGCATAGGAAGTGGGGGTTGAAGTTGACTTTCTTCTATGATACTTTCCTGGCTGCCCCAACACTGCCAGATGAAAAGATGAGACTTCCTTGCTGAATTTCTTTGGGCCTTTATCAAAAGTCGCTTGACCATACATATGTAAGGCTACTCCTGGTTTCTCACTGTGCCTCTTTGATCTGTTTATCAGTCTGTACATCAAAGCCACACCAGCTTGCTAGCTGCAGCTGACAGAGCTTGATATCAAGGAGAGAGAATTCTCCCTGCGTTTTCAAGATTGTTTTAGCCATCCTAGATTACTGTATAAATGTTAGTGTTTTCTTGTTATCTTTTCAGAAATGTTTTCAGGCATTTCAGTTTGGATTATGTTGAATATATAGATAGATTTAGGGTGGGGTTGGTTCTTTGTAACACTGAATTTAAAGTTCATGAACTGTATTTCCATTCTTTTAGCTGATAAAAATTAATTTTAGAAACTACCCTTTCCCTTTTCTGCATAGATGTGTAGTATGACTCATAGGCTTTTATTAAAGTTATTATTAGATAGTACATGTTTTCTCATTGCTACTGTGAATAGGACTGTTTCTTTGGTGGGAGCTGTTTTCTGTCTGTGATTGTATGCAGTATCTGCACACTTTGTCCATCTTGTTTGTGATCATGCTCAGCCACTTACCATTTCCAGCAGGGGTAGCATCCTAAACACTGCCAGGCCAGCAAAGAAAAATAGTTTGCTCCTTTTATAAGTTTGTGGCTTCCATTTTTTAACTCTGTATTGCTCTATTCACTGGCAGTGTTAAGAACAGCTGCGTCACTTTCCAATGGGCTTAGAGGGAAAGTGCTGGCAATTTCAGCATAGAGTAGTACAGGGTGGTAGATGTGTTATATGGATGTGATTTTTTAAATAAATTTTATTTAAATTAGAAACAATCTTATTTTACATATGAATCCCAGTTCCCTCTCCCATCCTCCCATGCCCCCCCACCAACCCCTACATCCCATCTCCCATCCACTCCCCAGGGAGGGTGAGGCGTTCCATGAGGGATCATCAAAACCTGTCAAGTCATTTGGGGCAGGGCCTAAGCCCTCCCCTGTGTATCTAGGCTAAGAGAGTATCCCACCATGGGAAATAGGCCCCTAAAGTCCATTCTTGCACTAGGGATACAACCTGGTTCCAACACCAGAGGCCCCCTAAGACACCCACTTTCAGGAGACCTGGTTAGGTCCTGTGTTGGTTTCCCACCTGTCAGACTGGGGTCTGTGAGTTCCCACTTTCTGATGTCAGCTGTTTATTCAGGTTTTCCCAGCATGGTCTTGACCCCTTTGTTCATCAGTCCTCCCTCTCTGAAACTTGATTCCAGGAGTTTGGCTCAGTGCTTAGCTGTGGATCTCTGCTTCTGCTCCCATCAGCTCCTGGATGAAGGCTCAAGGATGACATTTCAGGTAGTTATCATTCTCATTATAGGGGAAGGGCCTCTCCACTATCGCTTAGATTCCTAGTTGGGGGCATCCTTGTGGATCTCTGTAAAATTCCCTAGTGCCAGATTTCTCTTTAAATCTACAATGGCTCCCTCTATTAATGTGTCTCTTTTCCTGTTCTCCTCCATTCCTCTCCCCACTCAATCTTTCTGATCCTCCATGTTCTCTTCCCCCCTCCTCTTCTTCCCTCCTCTTTCTCCTACCTCCCTTACCCCTCCTCCATGCTCCCAATTTGTTCAGGGGCTCTTATCTTTTCTGCTTCACTGGGAGATCATGTATATCTCTCTTATGGTCCTCTTTGTTTCCTAGCTTCTCTGGAGGTGTGAATTGTAGGCTGGTAATCCTTTGTGCTATGTCTAATATCCATATATGAGTGAGTATATACCACGTTTGTCTTTCTGTGACTGTGTTACCTCACTTAGAATGGTTTCTTCTAGTTTCATCCATTTGCCTGCAAGTTTCAATATTCTATTGTTTTATTCCACTGAGTAGTACTCCATTGTGTAAAAGTACCACATTTTCTGTATCCATTCTTTGGTTCAGGGGCATCTAGGTTGCTTCCAGGTTCTGGCTATTACAAATAATGCTGCTATGAACATAGTTGATCAGATGTCTTTGTTGTATGAACTTCTTTTGGGTATATGCCTAAGAGTAGAACTGCTGGATCTTGAAGTAGACTGACAATTCATACACAATTCAACTGGTGTATGAATCACAGACTGAAAACTCCCTTTTTCTGGAGAAACCGCCATACTGATTTCCAAAGTGGCTGTACAAGTTTGTACTCCTACCAGCAATGGAGAAGTGTTCCCCATTCTCCACATCCTCTCCAACAGAAACTGTCATTGGTGTTATTTATTTTAGCCATTCTAATGTGTGTAAGATAGCATTTCAGAGTTGTTTTGATTCGCATTTCCCTGATGGTTAAGAATGTCGAGCAATTTCTTGCCAGGCATTGGTGGCACACCCCTTTAATCTCAGCACTCGGGAGACAGAGACAGGCAGATCTCTGTGAGTTCGAGGCCAGCCTGGTCTACAGAGTGAGTGCCAGGATAGGCTCCAAAGCTACACAGAGAAACCCTGTCTCAAAAACCAAAAGAAATGTCTAGCAATTTTTAAGTGTTTTTCAGCCATTTTAGATTATTGAGAATTCTGTTTAGTTCTGTACCCCACTTTTTAATTGAATTATTTGATGTTTAGGTGATTAGCTTCTTGAGTTCTTTGTATATTTTGGAGATCAGCCATCTGTCTGATGTGGGGTTGGTGAAGATCTTTTCCCATTCTGTGGGCTTGTTGACTATGTCTTCTGCCTTTCAGAAACTTCTCAGTTTCAGGAGGTCCCATTTATTAATTGTCAGTCTCAGTGTCTATGCTACTGGCATGTTCAGGAAGTGGTCTCCTGTGCCATTTCATTCAAGGATCCCTCCCACTTTCTCTTCTAAGAGGTTCAGTGTGGCTGGATTTATCTTGAGGCCTTTGATCCATTTGGACTAAAGTTTTGTGCATGGTGATAGATATGGATCTATCTTCAATCTTCTACATGTCCACATCCAGTTATGCCAGCACCATTTCTTGAAGATGCTTTCTTTTTTTCCATTGTATAGTTTTAGCTTCTTTGTCAAATATCAGATGTTCATAGGTGTGTGGGTTAATATCAGGGTCTTCAATTCGATTCCATTGGTCTACCAGCCTGTTTTTTTTGTGCCAATACCAAGCTGTTTTCATTACTATAGCTCTATAATAGAGCTTGAAGTCAGGGATGGTAATGCCTCTGGACATTCCTTTATTGTACAGAGTTGTTTTGGCTATCCTGGATCTTTTGTTTTTCCATATAAAGTTGAGTATTGTCCTTTCAAGGTCTGTGAAGAATCTTGTTGGGATTTTGAGAGAGATTGCACTGAATCTGTAGTTTGCTTTTGGTAAGATTGCTATTTTTACTATGTTGATCCTACCTATGCAAGAGCATGGGGGAATCTCTCCATTTTCTGGTATCTTCTTTAATTTCTTTCTTTAATGACTCAAAGTTCTTGTCTTTCAACTGTTTGGTTAGAGTTACCCCAAGATATTTTATGTTGTTTGTGGCTATTGTAAAGGGTGATGTTTTTCTGATTTCATTCCCAGCCCCTTTATTGTCTATATACAGTAGGGCTACTGATTTTTTTTTAGCTCACCTTGTATCCTGACACTTTGCTGAAGGTGTTTATCAGCTGTAGGAGTTCCCTGGTAGTTTTTCAGGTTACTTATGTAAACTATCATATCATCTGCAAATAGTGACAGTTTGACTTCTTCCTTTCCTATTGTATTCCCTTGATCTCCTTTTGTTGTCTTATTGCTCTAGCTAGAACTTCAAGTACAATATTGAAGAGAAATGGAGAGAGTGGACAGCCTTGTTTCTCTCCATTTAGTTTGATGTTGGCTGTGAGTTTGGTGTATATTGCCTTTATTATGTTTAGGTATGTTCCTGTTACCCCTGATCTCTCCAAGACCTTTATCATGAAGGGGTGTTGAATTTTGTCAAAGGCTTTTTCAGCATCTAGTGAGATGTGGTTTTTCTTTTTCAAATTGTTTATGTGGTGGATTACATTGATGGATTGTTGTATGTTGAACCATCCCTGGATGTGCTTTACTTTAAGGAGCACACCACGTCACTGCTCCTTCTAGTACAGGAGGTGTCTTCTGCTCATCAATGATTACTGTTGAGTTTCAGCAAATGCTTTGATCTGCATGTAATGAAATAGTCATTTCCCTCCTTGTTTTGGAAATTTGGAAAAAGTTAAATTGACTGATTTTAAATCTTACATTAGCCATGCAATCCAGACATAAAAATCTCTTTCCAAGTGTGTTGTGTATGGTGTATGAATTGTGAAGTTTTCCCATGGGCTCTGGTATTTGAACACTTGGAGTCCAGATGATGGTGTTGTTTGAGAAGGTCATGGAAACCCTAGAAGGTAGAAGTGGGTGCTGTAGCGCCCCAAGACTCCGCTTCATTTCCTGTTCATGCTCTGACCCTTTAGAGGAGCTGCAGTGTGACCAGTCAGCATCCTGCTCCTGCCTGCCACCATGGCTGCCCCCCCTACCCCATGATGAACTTTACTACAAACTGTGAGCCAAAATGAGCCCTTTCTCCCTTAAGTTGCTTTCCCCAGAGTATTTTTTCTTACAGTGGAGGAAAAAAAGTAAATTAACTAAGATGGATATATTATCCATTTTATTTATGGCTGAGTTTTAAAATATTTTATTAACTATTTACATGCAGGATTTACAAATAACATTTATTTTATTTATATATTTTGTTTTATCTGTTTTAATTTTTAAGATCGGGTTATGCTGGTCTCAAAAAATGACCAGAAAGTGGCTACTGCTACACTGCTTCCTGAGGTTTGCATGTTGCTGGCCTGATTTGGTCCTCAACTGTTTGATGCTCTGTACAACCACAGCCTGTAGTGTCTGAATGTGAATGTGGACTCTCTCTCTCTCTCTCTCCTCTCTCTCTCTCTCTCTCTCTGTGTGTGTGTGTGTGTGTGTGTGTGTGTGTGTGTGTAAGGTTTCCCATGAGTTTTGTTGATTTAACAAGTATAATTCTACACAAATTTTAAAATTTTTTAGACCAAGTAGATTTTGTGTGCAATCTGCACTGCACCTAAAAAATGAGGGAAGTCTTAGGTTTGTTACCTCAGTTCATCTAATATGGAGGAATTTAGCTATTCACTGTGTAGAAATTGCCAAAAATATTGTTACTTTCATTTAAAATTTTTTCAAGTTCTTATTTCAATTTTGATAAGTTATATGTTTCTATTAAGTTTTCCTGTTCTTTGGATTTTCAGAATTATTCACATAAAGTTGTCCATGATATTTCAACATTGTTTATGACTACCCTGTGAGTAATTAATAACATTCTCTCATTAACACTGTTGGTAACTAAATCTTCCCTTCTCAATTTTTGCCTGGTTATTCTACTTGCAGTTGACAGAAATATTGATTTTTTTCAATGCTTTCAAATATCTCAATTGATCAATGCAAAATATCTTTTTTAAAATTTCGACATTTTCTCTAATCTTTGCTTTTTACCTGAGCTTTGGGACTTTACCTGCCCCTCTTCTTCAGCCCTTTGGAGAAGGAAGCTATTGGTTCTCACCTGCTTTTTATTTTCTATGTATCTAGTGTGTTGTTTTTCCACAGCCCATTTTGTTTCTTCTACATGATAGCAGATTATGTTTAAACAAAACACATATCCTTTTTTGTTACTCAGCTCGTGGGATTTCTGCAGGCCTGCTTTCCAGTTTTGCAGTACTCTTTTCATCACCTTCTAGCTTGCTGACTGGCCATCTGGATGAACTTTCAATTCAGATGCTCCTGTTTGGGCATTAGAATTTGCCTGTGTTCCCTTGACTGACAGTTTTTATCCACCACTGAGGTTTTCTCTCTTTTAACATTTATCTCCTGGTAACTGTGATTCACCCTTTACAGCTTGGCTTCATGATGTTTGACTGTGCGGTGAACATGGCTTGTACTATGCTATGAGGAGTGTTGCCATGCTGCTGTTAGCTGCTGTCAAACTCTGCTCTGGAATGTGGTGGGACTGTCAGCATGTCCTCCTGACCCTAACACCTTGCTTTAGTCTTTACCAGGGAAGATCTCTGTTGGTTTTCTTCTTAGTTCTAACACACAAATCTTCCTCTAAAATGCTCACACACTAGTTGACCTTTTCTCTAGAAGGAACATTTCCAGACTCAGGTGGGTGCCTGAAACCTTGCAGTGTGCTGAACCCCACACACATTGTGTGAGTGTGTCATGCACACAGCCTTCCATATATATTCATATCTATGCTAACAGATCAATTTAGCCACTTATTGTAGTGGCAGGTCACTACTCTTGTGCTTTAAGGCCATTATTCAGTAAAACTGGGATCAAGTCAATGGGAAAGCTGTGAGGCATTGACAGTTCATTCGACAACAGAAATGGCTACTGCAGCAGCATAGGCCATTCACTGCCTGAGTATTCTAAACAAAGGGAGGAGTTAGACCCTCCCTTTGGACAAGTGGACAAGCAGGTGCTGCCAGACTTCACAAAGGTACTTAACACTTAGGAACTGTTGATTTCTGGAAATTCCTATGTAATTTTTCTATAGCACAAACCGTGTGTGTGTGTGTGTGTGTGTGTGTGTGTGTGTGTGTGTGTCTGACAGTGGATGTGTGTCTCTCTGTATGCCTCTGCCTCTGTCTCCTCTGTCTCTGTCTCTGTCTCTGTCTCTCTCTCTCTCTCTCTCTCTCTCTCTCTGTGTGTGTGTGTGTGTGTGTGTGTGTGTGTGTGTGTGTGTGTGTATGCGTTTCTTTTTCTCATGAAACAAGGATCTCATTTAGAATTTCATCAATTCTGAGAATAATCAGCAATAAGTCAAATTACAGCATACAACAGATGTTTGACCATACATTTGAAGAAAACTGGTACTAAACTCTTATTGTCAGACTTCTAAGAAACACATATCTATTTTGGTGATAAATAAATACTTCGGTATTCTGCACTACATGTAAAATGAATAAAATTCTCAACAGATTTTTGTTTGTTTGCTTTTTACTTTATCCAATCCTAAATTTTGCACACATGTCATTCTGGTAAATATCAAGCAAAAAAAAACTGAAGGCAAAAAACATGTAGTTGAAAAGAAGCCTCTTCAAGTGCTACCAGCACTGCACAGCTAGAACAGATTAAGAAAATGGTGGTGGACCTAGGAGTGGTCAATAGTAGATCCTAAAAGTAATTTCTGGTACACACGTAAATTTAGTATATAATAAATGTAGCATTAAGATCAGTGTGCCATGGATTATGCTAGAAGCTCTGTTGAAATCAGTAAATTATTTGTCAAAAACTTTAATTAGGGTCCTCAGCCAATGTGTTACAAACCACTGTACCTATTATATGAAAGGGCATAAATGAGCTAATAATGAAATTTTTATTGTAAAGAATAACTGGAGCTGAATGTGAGAGAATTTTGTTCAGAGAATTTCAGAGTGGGAAAGAACTAACCATCCAGGAGAAAAAGAGTCTCCAGGCAGTATTGAACAGTCTTCTTGTTTTGGGATAAAGGTTTGGCCACTTATAAATACTGACTACCCTTCCTGGTTCATCATGTTCTCCTCAAGTCAAGTACAAAGTCAGCTGGTATGAAATTCTGCAGGAGACTTGAGTGAATTTTATGTGCAGAGAAATACAAGCAGCTGTGAACTCATGGAACAACACCAATCCCATTCTTTTTTTCAATAAGTTAGGTAGCGAAATGAGGGATACTGTCCTGGGTCACTTTGTGTTGCTCTCGCAGAACAGCATACTGGGAACTTTATAACGAAAGTGGAACACTTCTCACTGTCCAGGGGGCTAGAAAGTCCAGTGTGTGTCACAGAGGCTGCATCTGGTGAGGGGGCCTCTTGCTGTGTTTTCTCTGACAGGCGTCAAAACATGGGAGGAAGTTCTATATGCAAACATGTATAGAGGAATCTGAGGAAGTGCCTGTGTTTTGAGACAGTGTCTGGCTATGTAGCTCTGGCTAGCCTTGCGCTTCTTGCCTCAGTCTCCTGGGCACTGAGACTACAGGGAGGTACCACTGTTCCCTGGTAGACTGGCCTTGCTCCTATTGTAGCCCACCCCTGTGGTAACTCACTTCGAAGCCTCTAGACTACACACTTCTTCAGGACCCACCTCCTGACACTGTCACACCAGCAATGGATTTGGAAGGGACATCCAAATCCCAGCAGATGGTCTATGAAGTTAGTACAAAAAAATTAGATCTTCCCAGACTATGTTGGTATAGTTTGGTGGAAATATGTGTTTTGTAGACTTACAGTGTAACTATAAATCGGGGCTTTTTTTTTTTTTTTCTTCAGAAAGGAAGTTTTATTTTGTCCCTCCTTCTTTTTACCTAGGAACTCACTTTAGATACTCACTTTATAAAGATGTATGCACATGCTTATTTTAATAACAATAAAGAACAAGAATAGCCGCTCAACAGTGAGGCACTCATTAAGTAATTGTTGGTCTATCCACACACACACACACACACACACACACACACACACACACACACACACACACAAAGAATACAAAATCAAACATTAAAAGAATGAGCTCTGCCCTGATATGAAACCAATCTCCAAGTTACATTTTTAATTGAAACAATCAAGATGTGCTAAAATATGCATACTATACACACATAGACTTGCATCCATTTGCATGTGTTTAAAGACTGGAAGACATTCCTATGATGGCTCCAGCTGCCAGTGAGGTTTGATGATTGGAGTGGAGGGAGCCTTCCTTTCCGTGTGTATTCTCTCAAGTCTGTTCTTCAGTTTGATTTTTGGTAATGAACAGAAATTACTTTTTATTAAGTATTTTAAAGCATTATTTATAGACATTCACTAGAGTTGACATTCTAAGAAGCATGTATGGGCTGCCGAGGCACCAAGATTAGACCTCACCATGTCTGTAATTGTGTTGGAACCTACAAATGTAGGGGATGGGGACCTCAATGGATAAAGAGAGGACCTGATTTTGGATCTCCCTCAGCTACATAAAAAGCCAAGTATGGTGGCATGTACTTGGGATCCCAGCTCTGCAAAGCAGATACAGGAGGATCCTGTGGGCTCACTAGAAAACCAGGGTAGACAATCAGCAAGCTCTGTGTTCAGTGAGAGACCATGTCTCGAATTCTAAGGTGGAGTGACCTCCATAAGTACATGCATGGATACAAACACATATGTATACTGGAGCACATACCACACATACATGTAATATACACACACACACACACACACACACACACACACACACACACACACACACACACACACACGAAGGAAGTGCCCACGGTTTGCCTGCTGTGAGTGGGTAAGATGATTCTCTAGCCCTTACCACACAGACTCTGTCCCTTGTTGATAAGTATAGATCTACACTGTAGACCACAGGCTGCTGTTTATGCTCTCTGGCCCCACTGGTGACATCAGGACAGTATTCACACTGTTGGAAGCTTTATATGTGGTTCTTCACCCCTCTTATATATTGACAAAATATTGCTCACACAACCTGCCCCTTGGCTTTCTCCTCTTAGTTTGCCTTGATTCTCTTCAGAGAAGGACATTATTCTGAGCTGGATCTGCTGGAATGAGGAGCTGATCACAATGTATTTGCATTATCAGACCCATTAATTAAAAGATACCAAATGGAAGGCTATGCTTGATAGTTTGAGGTCACTGAATTAAACTTTACTCTGGACAAGCAGTGCATATTTAGTGGCACCCAGGTATGGTGCCAAGATCTGAGTTAAACAGTGTAGCCTGTGGCATTTTGGCTTTTTCTCTTGCCTTGCAGTTTCAGCACTCTCTTGTCTAAGCTGTCAAAGCCACTTAGAGCTCCTATCCAGCTCATCATTTTGAGTGATAGAGGTGACAATTGGCCAACTTCAATTTACCAACCTATCAATACCCATGGTGTGCCCTTCTGGGTACCAGGGACTGTGAGATGCACACAGATGTAGGATGTAAGGTTCTGCTCTCTTGGAGGTGACAGCTCACTGGGGAATAGGCAGGAAGTACAATAAAGCAAAATCACAGACCCACAGTACAGCCTAAAACCAGGACAGCTGTGAAGTCTGTGATAGGAAGAAGCTATGGCCAGGGTATCCCAGAACCCACTAGCAGGATACTGGAAAAGAGTTGGCCTTTAGCAGCCTTAGCCCAGATGAGACAATGGAGGCTACTCACAGAGCTCCCTGAGGAAACCCTGGCTGCTGGTGGTAGAGGAGTCCTAAGAGCCTGTGCTGAGGAAGGGTCCTCCATCCACACTTCTCTGAGTGAGTGGAGATTCTTGAGAAGCACCTCAGAATTCCACATTTGAGGGTCTAGTTTAAGGTACAAGGTGGCATCTCAGAGGCCCAAGTGAGGGCCTAGAGAGATGGCTCAGTGGTTAAAAGCACTTCCTACTCTTTCAGATGACATGGGTTCTGTTTCCAAAACTCCAGTCATATGGCTCAAAATTGCCTGTAACTCCAGTTCCAGGGGATCTGTCCTCTTGGCACCAGGACACATGTGGTGCACATGAATTCATAAGGGCACACACATATAAATATATACACATAAAAACAATAAATAAATCTTCAGGGCCCAAGTGAGCCATGTCAGAGAACTCACATCTCAGTCAGGGTCAGTGACAGTGAGTTACTATAGTCAGGATTTCCCAGAACTTCTGCTGATATGGTAGCACTCCCACTCCCAATATAATTCTTCCTTCAGAGAGAGAAATCACAGTGTTAAGTCATCTGAGAGCTGTGATTACCCCTGTGTGCGTATATGGAGGTTACACAGATAGCCCGAGTTCCTTTGTTGATGACTTAAGCCCTGTTTAGATAAAAACGTGGATCAAGTTTGTTATATGAACCTTAACCCTAGCCCTAGCCCTAGCCCTAGCCCTAGCCCTAGCCCTAGCCCTAGCCCTAGCCCTAGCCCTAGCCCTGGCCCTGGCCCTAGCCCTAGCCCTAATCCTAATCCTAACCCTATTCCTATTCCTAATCCTAACCCTAATCCTAAATCTAACTCTAGCCCTAACCCTAACTTAACCCTAACCCTAACCATAAACCTAACCCTAGCCCTAACCCTAATCCTAACCCTAACCCTAACTCTAACCATTTAGTCTCAATGTCACTAGAAGACTCCTAGAGCAGAAGGCAGAGAATGCTGTGCAAACTGAGCCTGGATGTGCATTCCCACCGTAGATGCTGATGGTCCACATGCTGTGTGCCAGGCAGCTTTGACATAGCCAAGAGCACACTGACATGAAGAACAGGACCCCTGTGTGCCATGCCTGCTCCTAGCAGTGCCACAGTAAACCTGACCACCTTGTCTTTGCAAGGTTGCTCTCTTGGTTCATGAAGCAGGACCTTCTGCCCCCTTGCTCTGATTTTATTCCCTCTCATGTTGCCCCCTTGAGCAGAGCTTGGACTGGAAAGGTCCAAGTCCCTCTTCATTTGGGATTCCTTCCAGGTCATTTGGAATTCATTCCTGGGACATGCTCCAGGCAGATTCCCATTTTGTGTGGTGCTACAAACATGGAGAACACACTGGAAAGCTCACTGACTTTCCTGTTTAAACAATTATCTGCAAACTTAATGTTCCCCATGTTAGCCAGGGCTCAGAGGTGTGTACATGTCTGGTTTGAGGAGCAGAGAGTTTTATAGAACGGATGTAGAACAAAAGCAGACACGCTGTTCTTATATTCAGCTGTGGACTTGTTCCCAGTGCTCATGGAATATGGTGCCTTGAGTGTCATCTGTTTGCAAATGTCTCCGAAGTGGCCCAGCATCACAGTGCTGCTCCCAGCACATAGTGGTGTGAATGAACCCCTCCCTACCAGTTCTCAGGCTCTGGAGGTGGAGGTGACCCCAGCTCCCACCAGACTAGCCTATAGAGATGACAAGCTAATATTGACTGGCCCCTTCCACTCCTGGACAGGTTCTTGGTGCTCGTGTTGGCTTTGTTTTCTCCAAGATGGTTCCAGCTTAGATGTTTCCAATTACACTTGGCTCAGCCACACTGGCTGTGCTGACGTAAGCCTGTCATCAGCAGCACCATCACCATCCGGGGACATTTCCTGTGGACCTCTTGCCAACTGTTGCTAGTTCCACTAATGGTCCTCTACTGTCTGTCATGTGCCAGGCCTGGTGCTAAATGCTGGGCAGACAGCCATGCACGGAGCATCTTGGCTTCAGGAGCCCATGCTGAAAGAGAGCAGGGAAGCATGGTTTGAAATAACGTAAGCCAAGATGTGTAGCACAGTGGTCTTCCAGGATGGGCAGATATATCAAGGAAGAGGTTCAGAGCCACAGTGTCCTGCAGGGTGAGTCATACTGAACCAGAGAAGAGAAAGGTATGAGCTCGAGAAGTTCTCCAAGGGAACCTGAACTTGAGCCCAAAGCCATGCTCAGATGTTGGAAGGGAGTCCTGCTGGATTTCTACCTCAGGTCATCATTGCAGCTACCACCTGGCTGGAGCTTAGAAGCCCTTCTTCCAGGAGTTGGTAGAGATGAAGGAATATGCCTTGTCTCTTCAAACTGGGATCCTCTCTGTAGGACTCTCAGCAGCCTGTCAAAGAACAGCCTGCTGGCTCTTCATTCCATCCTGCTTTACTCAGGGATTCCAGAATTGAGGTCCAAAAAATCAGTCTGTGCTCATCTATGAGGAACCAGGGATACAGAATAATACTCGATAGATTTGGCTTGGCGTTGGTGAACAACTGGAGACTTTGAATATTCACTTAACACAATTTCCTCTATTGATGTATTTGCCATTTATGGAATACTGATTGATATAGTACAATGGATGACTGGGTAGACACACATCATATATAAGTATATTAGTAATCCAGTGTGCAGGACACAAACACAGTCTAGGAAGCACCGATACTTGGAGATTTTGAATGGCTTCCATACGCAGTCCATCAGTGGTGAAGTTGAACTTACACACAAGGCAGCCATAGTCCTAGGGCTTTACCTCTGGATAGGTGGGAGGGCAGGCCTGCCCATGGAGCCAAGGTGTCAATGTGCAGGCTTGGGCCACTCATCCTCATCTAATAACTAGGTGGCCCTTTGTGCTTCCCAGACTGAGTTGGATTTTTTAATACCGTGATTACCTATGTATTTGTTATGTGTGTTTGGCCACTGATTACATCTGCTGTATTCACTTTGTTCAGTAGAATATGACACTCAAGGATGAAAGTCCAAAATTTAGGAATCTTCATTTTCATAAGAAGACCCTAGCCCTGGAGAATGAACAATAATTTCAAGTTTATCTACTGCTTACTCCATACCTAGTTCATTTTCCCAGTTGTTCGTCCAATACCTCTCAAAGTATTTATTCTCCAAGAGAACTTACTAAAGGATCACCATGGGTGTGGTTCTGTAACTTTTAATTTATCATGACTCCTTCTAATTTAGTTTTTATTTTACATTAACTTTATTAAAAAATGAGAATTGTCATCTTGTGGAAGTTCCATTTTTAGGGTAAGTAGCAAGGTGGTACTTAACATGTTCATCTGTCCCCTACGTTTTCTGTGAATAGGGGCTAGGGCTAAAGACTTGATCAAGTTGTAAACACTTAGTAAAAACACTTGGACTTCACATGTCTGTCCACCATGAGCACCTGACCGGTTTTTCTACCAACACTAAAGTTGCTGAAAGTTATAACTGCATATTTTCCCGTGATGAAGACATACTGTCCCCCTCAGCAACTAGCAAGTAATTAATAGCATACTGGCAACTGGCTGATGGTTTTAGCATCATCTGATTTTCCTTACCTGATATGTTTCTTTAAAAACTGTGTGTGTTTACAGACTAAGGGAATGACTCAGCAGGTAGAGCACTTTCCCTGCAAGCATGAGGACTGGAGTCTGGGTCCCTAGAAGCACTTAAAGCTGAACATGTTAACTCATTTATCAGTCCTCCTGCAAGATGGGGACCAGAGACAGGAGAGACCTTGAAAACAGGAGGCCAAAGAGCCTGGTGTATTCAGGGCTGAAACATAAGGACTGACACCTGAGGTTGTGAAGGGTTCCTGTTAAAATGGAGAAGTTTGACAGACACACTGTGGCCTATGGGATAAAGATTGATGCCCCAATGTTACAGAGGAACTTAGGGTGACTGTCCAGGAAGCCAGATGTCTCTGTCAATTTTAGAGTATATATATATTATCCTTCTGTGGTCTTTGATAGAGTTGAAGACAGATAGTTATGGTTATAGTTTTCTTCAGTTATTATAAAACATAAGTTACCCTTCTTTTTATTTAGACAGAATAGAGGAGATGATGGGGGAAGTACTTCTGTGTATGTTTATCTTATTGATTGTTTAATAAAGTTCTGTTTGGCCAATAAAACAGCAAGTTAGACAGGACTAGGAGTCAAAGAGGATTTTAGGAAATGTAGTAGAGAAGTGGTGATCCAGGCTGGAAGTGACATAGCCAGGAGACTCATATTTGAGCAAGGAGAAACAGGAAGTGTCCCTTTTCCCCTTCGCCTCCTCCAGCGGCAGGACGTGAGCCACCGGCAAGAGAGGGTGCCAGCGGAAGGGATCCTCTATAGGATAAGTCTTATAAAATAGATTTATGATAATTAAGACTGAGGTAACAGATGAGAAATCCTAGTCATTGGCCAAGCAGCATTTTTACCTAATATGTCTCTGTATTATTTTGTGCATCCACACGGCAGGCAGAACTCGGGCTGCTGGCGGAGACTGCCCACGTGGCAGTAGGCTCAGGTGGCTTTTGGTGGAAAGATTTATTGCAACAAGGTTGTCCACTGGCTTCCATACATGTGTGGTGGCACACACGCACCTATACTGATGTTCACACACATACACACACACACACACACACACACACACACACACACTCACACACACACACACACACACACACACACACACACACACACACACAGATGCGCGCACACACGCACCCATGCACACACAATTAAGTTGTATATGATTTCATATTATTTTGTGTCTATAAAATACTGCCTTTTGGCTTAGGATTCTTATGTTTTTGTTTTAATTCTTTTTTTTTTACAAACTTGAACATTTCTAAACACAGTATCTCATTCCATGGACTTACATAGGCACTTTGTCCAATGTCATTGTGGAGACAATTGCTAGAAACAGAGATCAGATTACCCACATGGAGAAGTTTGATAGAGTTGGCAAACCTCTCACCTATATGTCAGATCCATTTCTATGTCCCTCCTATAGCACAATGTAAGGCATGCCTGTGCCTTCTTCCAAGCCTGAAAAGGAAGGAAAGAAGTAGATGTTCCAGAGATCCTCACAATTCACAGGTTAGAGATCTTCAAAATCCTTCTAATTTGTATTCTATTGTAAAAAGAATTTTATAGGATATCTAATAATTAGATCTGCACCCTTCTTTGGAAACTATAGCTCTTTTTAAAGAGACAGTACAGTGTTTCTTTTGTTTTTCTATTTTTATTTTAGTGCGTTAGTTTTGCCTGCATATATGTCTGTATGATGGTGTTGGATATCCTGGAACATGTGAGCTGCCACGTGGATGCTGGGGATTGGACTCAGGTCCTCTGGAAAAGCAGTCAGTGAGTGCTCTTAACTACTGAACCATTTCTCCAGCTCCAGTACAGTGTTTCTTAATGAACGTTTTCCCTGTTCTTTTTCTCTGTCTCTGTCTTTCTCTGTGTCTCTCTCTCTGGCTCTGCCCCCACCTCTCTGTCTCTCTCACATGCACACGGAGTCCCTATCTAGATTTATGAATTACCATTATATCCACAATCAATTACAGTTATCATCACTTTTGGTGCTCACACAGCTGTCCCAAAGGTAGCCGGTGGGATGTGCTTCCAGCTGGTTCCCATGTGCTACTGACACCACCATTTATTTTTGACGCCTTCTTTATTTTTAATTAAAAAGTATGCTTTTTTTTCCTCTGGCATGACTAGATGTCCCAGGATCTCCCAAGCATTTTCCTTACCCAGAAGTAGAAGGAGCCGTTTGTACCCTGGGGTCTCTACAGCCTGGGGAACGATGCTGGGAAAGCAAAAGGCTGCTGTGTGTTGACTGCTGCTGACAGTTCTTGTCTTGAGGGCCTGTGAGTGGATGAGTTGCAATTCATGCTACTTCACTTTAGATGTAGCTTTTTACTCCTTTGACATTTTAATTATACATGTTTGCTCTTACATGGAAAACAATTGAACTTTGTTTTCACTTTATCCTTCTGTAATTATATCATTTCAGATTTCAACATGGGTGTCAGTATGGGAAGCCACCCAATGGAGGATGCACTGTCCTAGTTCCCTTAAGATGAATATCTCTATGAACTCATGAGATTGTTCTAGAAAAATCTCTAGTCTGCTCGATTTGTAACTAAGTTCATTGGTTTAGATATAAATTCAATTATGTTCATTTTATGTTTTAACATGTAAAATGCATGACTCGTTCAGAATTCAAGAGTACATGATCAGGCTCTTCAAGGATGTCTTGCAATATTTTCTCCTTTGCTAGCTGTTGGCATTTTATATACATACATTATTTACCCAAATTTGCAAAAGGAAGAGAGATATACAGGTAGGTATGTAGATGATAGATAGATGGATAGATAAATGATGGATAGATAGATAGATAGATAGATAGATAGATAGATAGATAGATAGATTTTGGAAGTTATTGTCAGCTAATTAATGAGTTTCGTTCTCATTCATTTTAAAGGATGGCATACATGGCCATTGAACACATGTATCATAGATTTCCCCAATCAGTGCCATCTAGTTGATTTTTAAAAAATATAATACTATCAAGATTAACTGCATCTGTTTTTTTTCTTTACATTTACAACCATGAATCTCTCATATGCCTCTCTGTAAGTAGCATGTGGGTTTGTGACTTGGTGATTATCCATAAGCAGCATATGTACATCCCGGTATGGTTTGATGAATATTGTTCATCTCCTTGTCTGACAAGCTGTAGCATTCTGTTGTGGAATACTTGTTTACACTGTGTGAAGATATATTGTTGTGATTAGTTTAATAAAAAGATGAATGGCCAATTGCTAGACAAGAGAGATAGGCAGGACTTCCTGGCAGAGAGAGGAAGTAGGAGGAGATGAATTTAGGGGTGAGAGAGAAACGAAACGAGTCAGACACACAGAATGAGATAGAGGTAAAAGCATGTGATAGAACATAGATTAACACAAAAAGACAAACATGATATGTACTCACTCATATGTGGATTTTAGACATAAAGAATTAACCAGCCTACAATCCACACTGCCAGAGAATCTAGTAAACAAGGAGGACCCTAAGAGAGACATACATGGTCCCCTGGAGAAGGGGAAAGGGTCAAGATCCCCTGAGCAAATTGAGAGCATGGGAAGAGGGGGATGAGAATGAGAAGGGAAGAAGAGGAAGGATGCAGAGGTCATGAGGGAGCAGAAAGGCTGAGTCAGGGGAAGAATAGAAGAAAGGATATGTGATAGGTAGGGTTTTAGTTGGGGGGGTGGTAGGGGAGGACGGAGGGAGAAGGGAACTGGGATTGTCATGTAAATCAATCTTGTTTCTAATTCAAATAAAAATCTGAAAAGAAAAAAACATAGATTAATAAAAATATAATTTAATCTAAGTTATAAGAGCTAGTTAAAAATAAGCCTAACCTAAAGGCCAATATTTCACAATTAATAACAAGTCTGTGTCATTATTTGAGAGATGGCTGGCTGGACAGAGAAAGACTCATTACAGAATTCTGTGTTTATAAGAAAAATGCATCAGCATACATGTTTTCTTCAGGGTCCATCCCCAACACAGTGAGCCATCAGACTTCTGAGTCTTGGTTCATGTGAACGGTGGGAAACACTACTTCAAAGATGGTTTGATCTATCTTGACTGCATGTAAAGCTGAAAGAGTCTGTGGAGCATTGTCCTTCTGTTTTGATGAATTAGCCACTCAAGTCTTTTGCCCATTTTTCTATGGCAGTTTTGATCCTTTCTTACCTCTGTTTTTAAGACCACTTTATGGAAAATAGCTGTTTGGGGTATATGGCTCATGTTTTCCTATGGTCTGTCACTCTATTTACCAAGGGCTTTTTCATTCCAGTTACAAACCACAGCGGGTACTTTTGGTCAAAGTGCTATTCTCCAACATGGCATCCTACAACATGATGCCTGTGAAACAGAATAAATGTTAGAAATAAGACCCTCTGCTGCTTTTGAAGCTGGCCAAGTGGATGGTTCAAGTGTTTCAAAACTCAGCCCTATTCTCATGGATGTCTCCCATATTTCATCCAGGATCCAGGCTTATCCCCAAAGTAAGATTAATGATCAAACCTTGGGTGTTATTCCCAAGTCTGTCTATCTGTTAAAGAAGAACTTCAGCTGAAAACTATGAATTTATCAGTTCTGCCCTGGGTATGTGGCCTCAGTGGCCTCAAGTGGACTGTTGAGTAAGCTGCTAGCTTGTCAGTTAAAAGAGAAAGGACAAGAATTTCTGAATATCACAGGAAGAATTTTTCCAGAAGTCTGTTCTCATATATTTGTTTCATTAATAGAGATGTAACAGTACCAACTTCCTCCAGGCAGGAAACAGATGTCACACTGCCAATAACAGAGCTGAAGAGGATGTGTTTAGGGAAGAGAGGTAGAAAATAGTGGCCTAGGACCAGGAACAGCCATATAGTCACCCCTGTTAATTCAAGGTGATAACAGGGAGAAGGTCCCAGAAAGAATACATAATAAGTTACCATAAAGAAAAGGTCACTTTGAGAGCAGCTAAATGCTTTGGTTATGGGACAAAGTCAGTTCAAAGCAACTTCTATATGTTTTGGCTTCACATCTCATTGCCACATGCACCCAACTAACTATCAGGGTGCTCAACACAGTCTCATCTACCCCACTGATGTGGTCTATAGCTATGAGCCTCCTGGAAAGCAGAGGGTGGAAGGACCAGAATGTATTGACTATCACCAATTTGGAGCTTCCTAGAGTACTTTCCATTCACCATTAACAAGGACCATAGCTCTGGTATGATCAAGTTCTCATTTCCATTTGTGATGCCCAGCTGCCCAGGTGTAGGGAGTCTGTGAGTGGCCAGGGATCATTAGGCTCTATGGTGGGACTTTAGAGCATCAGCAGGCTGGAGCTAGAATCCTGTGCTTCCTCTACTCAGTGGTGAAAAAGCCAGAAGAATAGTGAAGCTCAACCCAGAGAACCTGATGTGGCTGTCAGCATCGCTGCTATTGAGACCAGGAAGCCATAAGACAAATCTACAAATGAGGAAGACAAGACCAAGGGCTCATTGACTCCTGGCTCATTATCCCACACAGAAAGGAAGGGAAGTATAATTGGTTTTGAGGTTTTGTTCATTTGTTTGTTTGTTTGTCAACAGTCCTAAGTTAGATATAAATCCTTAAATTCCAGTATTTTCTATTCAATAATTCTTTAGCTTTCAGAAAGGCAGACTTCAAAATGTATCTTTTATTTGAAACCAAATCAGAGTAGTTTTGTTTCCACTTAGTGGGCATTATCCCCATTGTCCCACAAAGTCAGTGCTTTTCATGATTCATTCTGCTGGTGCCTTCCAGGCCTTGGAGTCAGAACAGTAGAGTTTGTATAGCTTTTCTGTAGTTAGAAGATAGACTCTCTCACACACACTCAAGGAGATTTGGCTCTCATACACACAGTCAAGGAAATTTAGACATTTCAGTTTGTAACCCAATTCCTGGGAAGTTGTGATCACAATGCTCCAAGCCCCAACCCCTGTGCAGTCACGTTTGGAGAAACTTGGAAAGGCTTGGGAACATGTCAATAGAGCTCTCCCTTCTCTCACTCTTCTGCCTGTTTTTGTTTGAGAATTCTTCTTATGCCAATCTGCAGTCAGGGCTTAAAATGAAATTCTTCTACATTATTAAATTGGGTATTTGGCTTAATATTTTAAAATCTGAGACCAGTTGAGGCCCAAAAGCACTCACTCAGTGCCTCACATTCCCCACTGAAATTAAAAGCTTGCAGAGAAAGAAACTCAGCTGCTGGATGGAGGTTGTGGAGAGCTCCCTGGTGACGCTGGGCTGGTCCGTTCATGGGGCTCTGAGCATTTCTCTCCAAGTTCAGTTCTAAGCTCTCAAGCCTCCAGAGAGCGTCTGCCAAGATGGAAGTGCAATGTGGCCCAAAAGGAATCTATGCTCTGATTTTCTTCCCTGCCTTAATATCTCCCGACTCTTTTGATGATGTCATACACTTCCCTCAATACTTCCCCAGCCCCCAAAGAAAAGGGCTGCATGCAGTCAAACCACCATGAGCACATTTGGAACCTTTGCTTTGTGTTTAAGCAGTTCCTTCTACACTCAGCCATGAAAAAGTGCAAATTTCCTGTTGGTGTGGCTTTCATTTAATTTTTTCTCTCTTCTGCTTTTTTTTGTCCCTTCCAGGGCAAACCAAACAAGAGCATCAAGAATGTCTTAGACACAAAAGTCTGGGCTCATAGCTCACAATACTTCACTTGCCTTTCCTAGTGAAGTTTTGCTTCATGTAAACTATAGCAGAAGGTAAGGGCTCCATTGTTCAGGGCATAGACCACTGGTCTTATAAACTATAGAAGAACCTGGCAACCCAGTTCCTGTATAGAGTTCCTGGGGAAAAGGTCAATTTTATGTCTAATTTTTATGACTAGGATCTGAGTGATCTTAGCATAGAACATAGTCCCAGCATTTCCATTTGGCTGGTTGCTCAATGTGTTTCTTCTGCCTCTTTCAACATGGCTTTTGGATTTTTCATCTCTATTCTAACCATGTATGTTTAAGTTTATAACTAAAGTCAGTTTCCTTGGTGCCCATGAATAAGGCTTGGTGCCTTCAGGATCATGTCACAGTCCTCCAAGGCACTTGCTAGTGAGCAGACATGGAGCATACCACACTTATGTTCAGGCATGGCTTGGATGGAGCTGCAGCCATAAGCATGCAGTGAATCTTTGCCCTAAACTCTGTAGAGCTTTTGGTGAGCTCCCTGGTCCTCCCTGGGTGGGAGAGTGGCCTACTTGGTAAAGTGCTTGCCATACAAGGATACAAGTCTAAATCTGATTTCCAGAACCAAGGTAAAGGAACCAGATACAGTACTATAATCCCAGTTCTGGGAAAGTGTCCAGGACAGTAATACAATCTCAGAGACAGAAAACTCAAAACAAGTACAAAGAAAATCAAAGGTAAGGCCAGGTCTTATGGCACAGGCCTGTCACCCCACATACAGGGGAAATTAACGCAGGAAGATCATAAGTTCAAGGTCAGCACAGACTACAGAGTGAGTTCATCTGAACAACTGAGAATTATTCTCAGTATTTCAAAAGGAGGGTTGGGGTGGGGTAGTGCATTGGAAGAGCACGGTCTAGCATTGCCAAACACTGAACTCAATCACTAGGACCTCCAGAAGGAAAAACAAAATGAAACTAGGTAACAGCAGTATAGCTTGACACTGCTTCCTGGGAACGCATTTATCTTGAACTCCTGATGTTTAAATTCCTTTTCTAGGCCTACTTTCCACATTTATCCAGTTTCCCTAGGAAGCTGTTGTCAATATCAGGTAGAATTTTTAGTATATTGTCTTTTGGAGTTATCATAATGGCTCACTACTAGAGTTCAGAGTTATCATCTTCATGTAACTGCCTCAGTAGTTGGGTACAGAGTTTTCATTTCCATGTAACTGACTCACTACTGGGGTGCATTCAGGATGCTACCCACTTCTGCTATTATAGATAAATCTCCCTTGACTACACCCGAGTACTTGATCTCAATTATAGCAAAATCTGCATGGAGAAATAGTCTGTTAGATGGTTTGCACACTTTTCTCTACATTTCACTGTCAAACTGACTGCACCTACTATCTGTGGGCTAGCCCCCTTCCACTAGACTGGCAGGAGGAACTAAGCATGTGTGTTAAAATTTTTCAATACAAGTGACCAAACTTTAATAGAATTCTTTTCATTTTTTATTAATCCATACAGTGTATTTGGATCATATCTTCTCCCACAATTCCTCCCAGATCTATGTCCCATACCCTATCCACCCAACTTGGTGCCCTTTTTTTTAAAGCCCACTAAGTCCATTTATGCCTGTCCACATAGTCTTGGATATATGGCTCTCCTTTGAAGCATGGCCCACACTCCTGAAGAACACAGTATCTCTTTCTTCCAGAAGCCATCACTTACATAATTCCTTGGTTAGGGGTGGAACTTCATGCTAACCTTCAACCTGGCATTTTGTCAAGTTTATAGTTTACATTTCTTTCACTAACATTGTGTTTAAACATTCATGTAATGTTTTATTGACACCCCTGGTTCTTATTTGTGAACCAACTGCTCATGTTTCCGTTGAGTTATCCACCTCTTTTCTATTAATGTAGAATAAATCTTAAGATAATATGCTCTAGTCTGTTAATCTCTAAAGAAATGAGAATCTATTATTTTAGAATAGTATTCTCTCTAAGGACCTAGGGTGTTGGTCACGTCTCATTAAAAAAAAAAAAAAAAGACAGAGAAGGAATTAAAGAAGGATTTGTGTTGGTCCACAGTGTCTAGAGTGTCTGTCAATGGCCAGCCTGCTCCATTGCTTCAGGTGGAAGCCAAGGTAGAACACCGTGGAGGAATGGGAATTATGAGGTAGGACTGCCCATCTATGGCAGCAGGAAGTAGAATGGGCCTGACACAAGTCACCCCCTCAAAGCATGCCTCCAATGATATGCTTCTTCCAGCCATGTTCCTCCACCACCTCCTGTCCATGCCATCAGCCTATAAGCCCAGAGATGTGTTTGATTAGGTGGTGTACCTATGATAAATTATTTTAACAAACTCAAATTTACATGAAGACATTTTTAATTTTAGGATTGCTCAGTAGAACTAAACTTCTTACAACTATAACATCAGGACCAGGACTAACTCATAGACTTTTGGGAAGACTCTTAGAAGATAAAAGGTGGGTTAAACCACAGGAAGGTCCAGTGATTGATTCCTAACTATCAATAAAATAGCCGTCATTTTTTCTCCTGTATTTTCAGTAGAATATATGTTAAATGATGGTTAAATTGGTTTACAATGTTTTAAAATGTCCAAGAGACTGGGATTCAGCTATTCCTATATAATACATATGCTTCCGCATTCCTTAAATTTCATCCCTTTCTTGAAGCCTAACTCTAAATACTACATCTGGGCCAAGCCTGCAAGGACATTCCATCCCCAAACCATAGCACCAAGTAATGTGTATAGCATACAATTAATATAAAGCATACAATTAACACTACTTCTTTTTATACTTATCTGTATGTGTGGGATAATCACTCAACTCCATTGGATGACACACAATGAGATGGAGTAGGAGGAAAGATATAAACTTCTATTTCTTTTTTACTTGACCCAAATTAACTAATTTGGATTTGGGGGTTGTTCAGAACAACCTGTGTTAGCCACCTGGATATTGATGTAGCATTGTTTGTTGATTGTTCATCAGAATGCTAAGAAAACCAGGGCAGGATGTTAAAAGGGTGTGTGTGGGGGTTGCTACATAAATCCCAGAATGATCTACCTATAGAAGTCTTATTGCATGAAAAAATAAAATAGAATCCTTATTCTTTATGTTTTGCTAATGAGAGCTGAATGTATTCTGTAACTATGCATTCCATAACCTATTTCCACATGTTTCCAATTAAAGACCTTATGACAGTCAGAAATTTATCACTATAATGAATTCTTTTTTGTTTGTTTTTTTGTTGTTGTTTTGTTTGCTTTTCTGAGATAAGTTCTCATTATGTAGCTCCAGCTGTCCTGGAACTCACTATGTAGACCAGGCTAACCTTGAACTCACTGAGATCCACCTGCCTCTATCTCCCAAGTGCTGGGATTAAAGTATCCAATCATGCTTAGCTACCCCAACTTCTTGTAACAATCAACTTATAAAGAGAACAAGGTGTATTTTACATCAAAGCTTTAGACATTTCCATCTATGATCCCTTGGGCCCATAGGGACCATGGTAAGGTAGCATAACCTGGTTGTCTGGTAGAGCAAAGCCTCCAAGTGATCATGATCAAGAAACAAAGAACAGGAAGGGGCTAGAACCACTCTATCCCCTTAGAGAATATGATCACAATTATCTAGAAGGATGTCAACATTTTAACAAGGGTGTAAGTGATGTATTTTGAGTGAATTTGTACATGATGAAAACTTAGTACCTGAGAAATCTGAACTTTATCTAGCACCAAGAACAGAAACATACATCTTTCCTCTCAGTCATTCTTAAAAGAAGGCATTAAGTAAGGCTTTATTCCTCACACATTGGGCCCTCTCAGACATTTCAAATCATTGTAAATCAATCGACCCATTCCTTAACAAAGATCCTACTGAAAATACAGGAACAAAAAACAACAGACATTTTACTGGCACAAGTAAAAATTAATCACTGGGCATTCCTGTGGTTGGACCTACCCTTTATCTTCTAAAAGTCCTCCTGAAAGTCTATGAACTAGAGGGTATAGTCCTAATGTGACAAATGTGAGAGGTTTAGTTCTACTGAGCCATCCTAAAAGTAAAACCATCCTCATGTATATTTTAGTTTACTAAAATAATCTATCATTGATGAATCATCTGAAGGCTTATTTACAGTTTTAGCTATAAATAAGCTAAATCATGCCATTCCATGTGAGGTAGGATATTAACAACTGTGGTAGTTAGAGTGAGATGTCCCTCCTAGGTCACAAGCATTTGTATGCTTGCTCCCCAGTGGGTGGCTATTTGGGGTGGATGATGAGGCATGGCCTTTATGGATGAAGTATGTCACTGAGGGTAAGCTTTGAAGTTTCTAAAAGACTTGTACCAATTCTGGTGTGTCCTGCTTCCTGTTTGTGCTTCAAGGTGCGAGTTCTCAATTGTTCCTGTTCCCTGCCACTTACTACCTCTACTCCATCATCCCTCTGGAATCAGCAAATAAACCTTTCCTGTTATAAGAAATCTTGATCATGATGTTTTATCACAATAACAGAAAAGTAACTAATCCAGCAATACACATAGCTTGTGTACTTATGTTTTTGTTTTTGTTTTTTTGAAACTTCAAGAGTGACCCTCATCTTAGTCTTATGCCTATATTCCTTGGTCTCCCATCAAACATAGTGATGTCACCCTGGGTGCCAGGCTTGTGTCCTGTCGGTTTTTCCCTTTACCCTAGAGTATCAAACCATGCAAATACAGTCTCCAGCTGTAAGTATGCAGACAGTTTGATCACGTGGCTGTCCCCCTCTGAAGGTTTGGTTCAATAGTAGAATGCTAGTCTTTGTTTCCTTTCCTGTTCCATTTCCTGCAGGCAGAACTTGGCAAGGGGAAGATCTGTTTTGGCCTCCATCCAGGTAATTTAGTAGCATGAGTGTCTCATTATGAAGTGGGCTCACCTGTAGGATGGTCCCATGGTCTGGACACCAAGGCTGGCATTATTATTATTAAGATGCTGCTTCTGTACAACATATGTTTTCAGCATCAACTGTTAATTTCCCAAAATACCAGCCTAGAGAGGTTCCTGGAGGGCCGGCACTTTTCTTTGTTCTTTCTGGGAATTGGGAGAGAAGCTAACCAAATTCCAGCTGTCTTCTTCACATGACTATTTAAAATCAGAAATGACAAAGACGGCAATTAGAAAAACATGTTGCCAGTGCATCTCTTCATGGACACGAAGAAGGGTCTTTCCCTTGCTCTGAATCTTGAAGCAAGCATTTTAATTTGGGTCACTAAGGCCCCCTGAGAATGGTGCATGTAACTGTCCTTTTGTTTAAAAGAAGGGTGTATTCTCTTAGCCCATTTGTAACATACTCCTTTAAAGCTGATCTTTTCTGGAGTTAAAAAGAGAAAGATTATGCACCAGGGTTACTCTGCGAATGTTTTGTATTAGAGCAGAAATTGCCTCCATGTACCAAGTCATTTAAGCATCTATGACAATGTCGCCAGCCATCTGGGCTGCTGGGAACACTAAATCAACCTGTTGTATTCACAAAACCAAGTAATTTATCTGTCAGGTAGTATTTCATTTAAAACATATTTCTGTGCAAAATGAAATACGTAAAATCCTCCATTTCCATACCCAAGTCTAGCGCTTCCCATTATTTCATGGATAAAAATTGTCTTTTTAATGGAGCAAGAAGGTCCTTGGGCACACTGGCCTACCACTCCAAGGAGGACCTTCTATTTGCATTATGTAAATGCCCATTGACAGTCAGGAGAACTGAGAAATTGCTTTTGATGACTGTGCCTCTCCCAAACAACTTTTGAGCATTGCTTCTATGCGTGCCAGAGCCAGGAGGTCAGCTGAGATTTTCTGTGATGGCCTCATGATGAAGTATCAGTCCATTATCCAATTTGATGCAATAAGAAGCCAGCTCTGTATTTCATAGCCTTATACTGGGGGCTGAGTAAGCTTTATGAAGCTTGAGTTTAATCTCCTTTCAGATTTATGCTCCCCAATTCCCCAAATGTACAAGTGTCTTCTAGCATTCCCTCTATGTCAGATGTGCACAGTGGGAAAGGTGTGTGCATTGCCACATGAATTCCTGCTCTGCTGAGCTACTTTGTACCCCCTCCCCGCCTCCATACCCTGATCATAAAAGCCAAGCAGAAGCAGGATGAGAAACAACTGGCTTCCTTCCACCATCTTTGTACTTTTCTTTCCCTATAAGTAAATGAATCATCTCCAACTTGATGCATTTAATATGGGGATCCCAGTCTAGTATCATTTCTCCAGAGCTGAGTTCTGATAAATAACACAGTGTTTCAGTTGGATTTATGTACCCGGTTCATCTGGGGAAATGCAGTTTGCTCTTTCTTCACGAACAGAAAGGAAATGTGTGGGAATCAGGTTTCTAAGACCCAAGTATATCAGGAGGAAGAGAAGCAAGCTGCAGGGTGGTTCTCAGAAAAGGCTGTGTGGAAAGAGAAGAAACACATCTGTAGATCCAAAAATATTAGTGTTCAAGGGCTTGAATCTCCCGGGTGAATTTTCGCAGGTTCTGTATTGGCTTCTAAGTATGTCTAGTACTACTCAAGGATGCTGTGTGGACCAAAAGGTCTAAGTGTCTTGTCTGCCAAACTGTTAAGCCAAGCCAGACATGATCATCAGCTTCTCAGTTTCTTGCCTCAATTTGGGCCAGACACAGTTATGGGAACCTTTCTTTTTGAATAACTGGAAGTGACTAGTGATTTTGCGACTTGGCTAATTAAAAAGGCAGATTGCATGCAGACTGGTGATGTCATCATTTCTGGGCATTATTCATTCATACTTTATTGACTACCTCTCAGGTGTGACTGCAGGGCTGACCTGATTCTCAGTTTCCTGTGCAATAAGTGTGATGATGATGGCACCCCATGAGTGCAGAGTCATAAACCCCTGAGAAAATAAGGCACAACACACAGAAAAAAGGTCTAAAATCTTGGCCAAGGTCTCTGACAAGTAAGGCTGCATTAGGTGTGAGGAGAGTGACTATTTCCTGCTTCCTCTCAGCATGTCCTTCTGCTATGTCAAGGTCCCAAAACAACTACCTCACACCCCAGCACCAGTGTCATCCTATATCTGACTACTCCGCCTTCCCCTCCTATGTCCCTTGCAGTTTCCTGACACACCTGACTAGCCTTCACCAGTAGCCTCCCCTGCCCTGGAGAAGTGAGAATTTTGTCCTCAGTGCCTTCTTGCCCAACTATCACCTTTGCTGTCACCCAACAGCTACCTAGATACCCAGTTCTGTCACAGGCATACACACCCCCTTGTTTTACCTTGGCATACCATTCTCCATCTTGGTGCCTTGGAATCTTCAGATGTTAGCTCACATGGTCACACCCATGCATGCACTGGGGACTCTTCAGCACCTGATTCATTGTAACCTTCGCTGAAGTGTGATTGTTTCTGTTCAAGGATGGTCCTAAGAACAGGCAGCAAGAGAAGTATTGTGTAGTCCAGATGTCTGGTATGTCCTGTTCCCTCAGACCAGGCAGTGGTACTGTTTTCTCTTCCAGCAAACACAAAACAGAGCTCTGGACCACTTGCCTGTCATGTGCTTCACTGAAGCTGTCCCCCAAGACCCTGTTAGTGGGAAATAGCCAAATCAAGCTAGCTCTGACCACCTGGGAGCACAGGCTGTGAGGTCTGCCCTCCTTGGTTTTCATTCTGGGGTAATGGTCCTCTAAATGGTGGCAAGCCCACTCATTGGAACTGACACCCGTGATGGGCTCAGACAAACACTAGGGCCTGGCAGGCCTCCTGGATCTGGGTGATGGGGAGTGACCCAATGTGGTTATTATTTGATTGAAACCATCAGCTCATTTCCCATAGGTCGAGGGATATCAACAAACCCCAAATCAGAACAGACTGGTCCTCATTGTTTGATTACCACAGCCGCCCCAGCTGACTCCTGGTTCATGGACAGTCAGGGGAATGGAGGGCAGGACTTCTCCCAGATGTCCTTTGCTTCTGCTCACTGTAGACCTGAGAGTCAGAGGTGGGCCTGAAAAGCAGGATACCATGTCTAAGAGCAGTGGGGCTGAGGCTATAGGCCCCATGACCCTGTAGAAATGCCCCTGGACTAGATGTCAGAAAGCTCCCTGTTTTCTGTTTTGCCAAGAAACAGCCAATAAAGAAACCCACCCCCAAATCCTTTCTTGAGATCTTGACATGAGATTGGGTTTAAACACATGTAAGAAATGGTCCTCTGTAAGATGGTCAGGGTGCAGTCCCACCCATCAGCTGGTTACTAGACTCCACTCTCTTCTGCAAGGTGGCCTATCAAGTTGTTTAAAAGATGTGGGATCTCTTCCTGGTAGACCAGTTGAAACCAGCTCTTCCTCAGACCCCTGGCTTTAACCTTTTCCTTCTCTGACATTGAAGTTCCTGCAGGAACTTTCAAATTTTCCCCCTTCTTCTAATAATTGTCTTAATTTTGCTTACTTTTTAAAAAATTTAACTTTACTATAAAAAATCTAGCAAATAAAAAATTAACTAGAATTTCACATTCAGAAATTAACCAGACCCAAAGACTGCACAACTCAATGAGTTTCTAGACAAATGATAGCCATTCAGAAAGGAAGCTATAGAATTTCACAGTAGATTTTATGCTTATACTAACCAATGTGGTTTGCTTTGTTTGCTTGTTTTGGTTTGGTTTTGGTTTTTCAAGACAGGGTTCTCTGTGTAGCCTTGACTTTCCTTGAACTCACTCTGTAGCCCATGCTGGCCTTGATCTCACAGAAATCCCACTTGCCTCTGCCTCCCAAGTGCTGGGATTAAAGGAGAGTGCCACCACTGCTCTGCTGCCAATATGTTTTTATGCACTCATGCACTACCAAAACTGAAAAAATCCATGACAGAGTTAGAATTAGAAACACAATTAGATTTATATATCTTATTCATAACTGTGTCCACTTCCTGCATTACCAAATATTTAGCCTTCCTTGTTCTCTTTTCTTTAATATAGCATCACTGTCTGATTCAGCCTTGTCCATCTGTACACACTGTCTATGTATCATCTATCTATCTATCTATCTATCTATCTATCTGCTTACCACCAATCTTTTATGTCACCTATATTATCTCTCAACATTTATTAGTTGTGTCTTATCTATCATCTCATCTGTATTATCTATCTATCCATTCAGCTGTCTATCTACAATTTACCTTTTATTCATCTCTGATCTACCTATCAATCAATCGTTTATCTCATCTATCCATCTCTATCATCTATATTATTTACCCTATCCATACAGCTGTTCATCCAACCAACTGTCTATCATCTGTCTATCTAGGTAGATATATGATAGCTATAAATAGATATCATTTGCTCACTTCTTTATCTAATGACTATCATGTCCATCTTTATCTAAACTGTGTCCATCTACATACACATACCTCTTCTATGCAGCTGTTACTATCTGTTTACTGAACTGTACTATACATACCCATCTATAAATTTCTGAAAGTCTCATTGTGTAAGTCTTATGACTTCAAAGCCTTTTCTAGGAACACTGTCCACCACCTCTTCTTTTTTCTCCTGTCCTTCCTGTGTCAGTGCATGGTGGCTCTGCCGTTGTGGTGACTAAGCCTTTCTTGCTCATGGTCTCCAGACCCACTCATTTTGCTGCATGGAAGGCTCAAGGCTTCTTCCCAAATGCAGTCTGAGACAACCTTCTTCATCTGTTGGCAGATTGTCTGGTCTTTTATTACCTGTGCTTTATTTTGGAACATTCCTAAATTTAAAAATTCACCAGGACATTGAAAATATCCCTGGAAGTGTTATCTTTGCTTTCACACTGCCCTACAATATAACATGAAGGCTCAGTTCCCTCAGCACAGTGAGGCATCCTGGAGTAATGTCCTGCTGCAGGTGATCTGAGTCCATCCAGTCACCAGGGCTCACACCAGTCAAGCCTGGTACTTCTCTGACTTTTATAAACTCATGGCATCCTCTAACGGCCTTTCTCCTCCAGTGGCTGACATCTGGCTTCTTTTTCTCCACCAGCTACTAAGATCAAGTGCAACTGTGTCCACCAAAGATGGAGTTCTCTACATTCCACTTTTGTCGAAAGTAGGTGTCTGTGTCCCAAAGCATAGAGAGGGACATGGTGGGCAGTGCCAGTAAATCATTCTATGATGTGTGAGCTGCAGCTCTGTGAGAGGCTATATATACCCCATGCTACGGCCTAGCCTTCACCTCTAATCCCAATCACAAGGCATGTCATGCTCACAACTCTGTGTTGGTGTTAGCTATACACAAAGTAGCCAGCATCTTACTGTGTGAACCTCCAGATTCCAGGGCCAGGCCTCAACAGTCCCACTCTTCCTTTAACAGTGGGTTGTTCATGGCACAGGAGTCTTCTCAGCTAGCCCAGACATTTTCTAGTCAGAAATCTCCAAGGTCCTGGTCCAGAGAGAACCTGGCTCAACATCTACCACACAGTTTACTAGGGAACTTATTTTTCTGCCTCAGTTTGCTTCATCTGTGAATGGGGATCATAGTGCTATAATATCTCTCTTCTTCAACAGTTACAATTATTTTAAATATTTTTTTAAAATTTTAAAATTTAAATTTTTTTATTAGTTCAAGTTAGGGAACAAGCTTGTTTCACATGTAAGTCCCTTCTCCCTCTCCCTCCCCCCTCCCCCACCCCCAACCTACCCCCACCCCATCCACCCACCACTCCCCAGGCAGGGTAGGGCCCTCAATGGGGCTCTGCAAAGTCCACCAAATCTTCCTGTGCTGGGCCTGGGCCCTTCCCCATGTGTCCAGGGCCAGAGTGTATCCCTTCACATGAGATGGGCTCTCAAAGTCCCTTCTTACACCAGGGAAAAATACGAATCCACTACCAGAGGCTCCCTGGAGTGCAGAGGCCTCCTTATTGACATCCATGTTCAGGGGTCTGGATCAGTCTTGTACTGGCCTCCCAGACAGCATCTGGGGTCGATGTGCTCTCCCTTGTTCATGCCAACTGTTTCTGTGGGTTTCTCCAACCTGGTGCAGACCCCTTCGATCTTCATTCCTCCCTTTCTTCACTAAGTTCCCGATTTCAGCTCAGTGTATATCTGTGGATGTCTGTCTCTGCTTCCATCAGCCACGGGATGAGGGCTCTAGAATGGCATAAAGAGTAGTCATCAATTTCATTTTAGGGGAAGAGCTTTTAGGTTATCCTCTCCACAATTGCCTGGATTGTCAGATCATGTCATCCTTGTAGGTCGGTGGAGATCTCCCTAGTTCCAGATCTCTTCTCGGGCCTATAGTGGCTCCCTCTAATATGGTATCTCTCATCCTGATCTCTCTCCTCTATTCTTCCCCCAATTCAATATTTCTGCTCCTCCATTTCCTCTCCCCTACCCTCATGCTCCCAATTAGCTCAGGAGTTCATGCCACTTCCCATTCCTGGGGTCCATTTATCCCTTAGAGTCCTTCATGTTTCCTAGTTTCTTTGGTGAAGAGGATTATAGCTGGTAAACCTTTGCTCTATGTCTAAAATTCATATATGAGTGAGTACATACCATGTTTGTCTTTTTGTGACTGGGTTACCTCACTCAGGATGGTTTCTTCTAGTTCCATCCATTTGCCTGTGAATTTCAAGATTCCATTGCTTTTTTCTGCTGAGTAGTACTCCATTGTATAAATGTACCACATTTTCTCTATCCATTCTTCAGTTGAGGGGCATCTAGGTTGCTTCCAGGTTCTGGCTATTACAAACAATGCTGCTATGAACATGGTTGAACATATGTCCTTGTTGTATGAACATGCACTATTTGGGTATATACTCAAGAGAGGAATGGCTGGATCTTGAGGTAGACCGATTCCCATTTTTCTTAGCAACCGCCATACTGATTTCCAGAGTGATCTTACAAGTTCACACTCCCACTAGCAATGGAGGAGTGTTCCTTTTTCTCCATTGGTATTTTTGATTTTAGTCATTCTGACAGGTGTAAGGTGGTATCTCAGAGTTGTTTTGAGTTGCATTTCTCTGATGGCCAAGGATTTTGAGCACTTTCTTAAGTGTCTTTCAGCCATTTCAGATTCCTCTGTTGAGAATTCTCTATTTAGTTCTGCACCGCACTTTTTAATTTCATTGTTTGGTGTTTTGGTGGCTAGCTTCTTGAGCTCCTTATATATTTAGGAAATCAGCCCTCTGTCAGATGTGGGATCAGTGAAGATTTTTTCCCATTCTGTGGGTGGTCGTTTTGTCGATGCTAAAATACTCAATAAAATATTGGCGAATCGAATCCAAGAACATATCAGAAAAATCATCCACCATGATCAAGTAGGCTTCATCCCAAGGATGCAAGGATGGTTCAACATAATGAAAATCCATCAATGTAATCCACTATATAAATGAACTGAAAAAGAAAAACCACATGATCATATCACTAGACACTGAAAAAGCCTTTGACAAAATCCAACATCCCTTCATGATAAAGATCTTGGAGAAAACAGGAATAACAGGAACATATCTAAACATGATAAATGCAATATACACCAAACCAATAGCCAACATCAAACTAAATGGAGAGAAACTCAAAGCATTTCCTCTAAAATCAGGAACAAGACAAGGCTGTCCACTCTCTCCATATCTCTTCAATATTGTACTTGAAGTTCTAGCTAGAGCAGTAAGACAAGAAAAGGGGATCAAAGGGATACAAATTGGAAAGGAAGAAGTCAAACTTTCACTATTTGCAGATGACATGATAGTCTACATTAGTGACCCGAAAAACTCTACCAGGGAACTCCTACGGCTGATAAACACCTTCAGCAAGGTAGCAGGATACAAAATTAACTCAAAAAAATCAGTAGCCCTACTATATACAGATGATAAATCCAATGAGAAAGAAATCAGGGAAACATCACCTTTCACAATATCCACAAGCAACATAAAATATCTTGGGGTAACACTAACCAAAAAAGTGAAAGACCTGTACAATAAGAACTTTGAGACTTTAAAGAAAGAAATTAAAGAAGATACCAGAAAATGGAAAGATCTCCCATGCTCTTGGATAGGTAGAATTAACATAGTAAAAATGGCAATCCTGCCAAAAGCAATCTACAGATTCAACGCAATCCCCATCAAAATCCCAACACAGTTTTTCACAGACATTGAAAGAACAATACTCAACTTTATATGGAAAAATAAAAAACCTAGGATAGCCAAAACAACTCTTTACAATAAAGGATCTTCTGGAGGCATCACCATCCCTGACTTCAAGCTCTACTATAGAGCCATAGTTCTGAAAACAGCTTGGTATTGGCACAAAAATAAACTGATAGACCAATGGAATCAATTGAAAACCCTGATATTAACCCATGCACGTATGAACACCTTATTTTTGACAAAGGTGCTAAATCTATACAATGGAAAAAAGATAGCATCTTTAACAAATGGTGCTGGCACAATTGGATTCGGACATGCAGAAGATTGCAGATAGATCCAAACCTGTCACTATGCACAAAACTTAAGTGCAAATGGATCAAAGATCTCACCATAAATCCAGCCACACTGGATCTTCTAGAAGAGAAAGTGGGAATTACCCTTGAACAAATTGGCACAGGAGACTGCTTCCTGAACATTACGCCAGTAGCACAGACATTGAGGTCTGCAATTAATAAATGGGACCTCCTGAAACTGAGAAGCTTCTGCAAGGCAAAGGACACAGTCAGTATTTTAAATATTTTTAAATGTTGGAAGACTACAAAAAGATAGAAGGAACTGGGCATGGGAACACCTGTAATCCTAGCACTCCTAGTACTTGAAATGTATGGGCAGGTGAGCACTGAGTCCAAGGTCAGCCTCAGCTATATTGGGCTACATGAGACCCTGTCTCAAAAGGGGGGGAGAAAAGAAGGGAAGAGAGGGTAGGAAAGGAAAGGAGAGAGAGAGAGAGAGAGAGAGAGAGAGAGAGAGAGAGAGAGAGAGAGAGAGAGCATATGTGAGCCGCCTAGGCTCACTAAACTAAACCTAGTGGAAGTGGAACAGGGATCTACATTGAGCTTGGTACATCAAAAGGCTCTGCAAGTGACAGCTGTGGACACTGTCACTCAAGGACAATATAAAATGACAGCACCAGCGGCTGAGACATTGCTCTTAGTGTTTCCACTCTGAGCTGTTGAGCTGTGGTATACCAGAGGATACCCCTTGCATTGGGCTGTTTGAGGGGACACCTCAGAGACACAGAATTAAACATTCAAAGAGTTAAACTTCAAATTATCTGCACCCATAGATTAGACTGATTCTCTATAAAGAGCTGGTTTAGGAGCACAACTTAGTGTAGCAGCTCACATTCTCAGCTTCTGTTTTACTGAACCAGGCCCCAAGTGGTATACTGCATAAATATGGGTAGCAAGTATCCATTTGTTCAGGAGTCCCCTATTGATTGACCCTAAGTTAGAGGGGGTCTTTGCCTCATATACTGGGGCAAGACCATCACATAAACATCTTTTCCTCCATCCATCTCCGCTGGCAAATCAGTAGATGCTGAAGATAGACCTTGGAATGTCCCACGATTGTCACATGGCTTCCTCTCCTCCCTACTTCTTTTTCCTGGAGCCAAAGCAACAGACCCGGAATCTTCTATTCTATCCTGGGCAGAAAAAGGGAGTTTATACAACACATCCAGAGCCCACAATGCACTGCTTATATAAAGTGCCTATGACTCTGGCCTGTGCCACTGAGGTACAGCCTAAACTGTCCTGAAAAGCCAAGCAGGGAGGCACTCTACCTTCCTCTCACAATGCAGAAAGTTGCTTAAGCCAGTTTGCATGAGAGGTATGCGTGACACAAAATGGCTGTTAAAACCAGGTCACAGTGGACTGCAGGGCTTTGGAAAACCTAGCCCTGGTCCCTGTAGGCAAGAGGATGGTGACAGGGTGATTCAGCCCATTAGGCCGCTTCATTTCCCTTATGGTTCATCCCTAAAGCCACCTTTGTTTCCAAATACTGTAGTGGAGCCCTGGAAAATAATAAAGGTATTTTGCAGAAAACTCCTTAGTCTGTGGGATAAACCCGGAGCACTGACACGTATAGCTGGAGGCTTAATTTTAGACCCTCTGGAGAGCGAATGTGTGTGAGGGAAAGTCGGGGAGGATAGCAGAGAGAACGGTTTAAATCATAACTTCATAAAACAGAGTTTTCTTGTAATATTCTTTGGTAATGTTGAGCTGAAAATAGATTTACAATCAAAATGGGCTTAATCTGATATTAAAGAATTCTTTTAAAATCCCCCAATCAATTGAGATTTTCCCCCCTTTGGTTTGTTTTGCTTTAGCTCCTCCAAGAGGCTGTGGGTGTAAAGAAATATATTGACATTAATTAAGGTAAGTTTCCTGTTGCTTAGCAGGGGCCTCCACAGCACATAAACCCTGTTAGCAGGGGTGTTGATCCTAGGGGGACAGGATTCAGCACGACATGGGGGCTTTGTGGTGGCAACACACCGGCATGTGAATGTTCCCATGGTGATCTGAGTCCAGACTCAATGCATGCAAAGTATTTCTGTCTAAGCCTTCCCCAGTAGTTAGGCTCTTGGATGCACTTCATGTTCCAGCCCAGACACCTGACTCCTCAGATCAGGGAAGTGAGCAGGTATTAGGAAATGTCTCCTTCAGGGCCAGGGCCCCTCTCCAGCCCCTGTATGGACAGTTTGGCATCCTCTTCAGATACTAAAAGTAGGTCAGTTTTGCTTGGCACTTTGTTTTAATAAAGACCCTCCTGTACTGAGAAGCAAATCTATTTCAGAGCACACCTATGACTTGAGTTGATGACGCCTAATAAAAATTCTTAATTAAACATAATTTGTATTAATGATAATATTACAATCTCAGCCATAATTCCTATATTTTGCATATAACATCATTCAGTTTTGAAGCAAATCACTGTCTTACTTTCACTAATTTGGTACTGACCAGAGAAATGAAATCCTAAGAAAATGTTTTAAGGAAACTGACCATGCCCTAGTTTCTGGACTAGCTGTGTTAGAAGCTCTCAGTTTTCATGGCACTCTTTGCATGCACCACATCCCAAGTCATCTTAAGCTCAGGTCTTTGGAGCATAGTTACCAGTCACATCCACTTCTTGTTAGACTCTACACTAATTCACCAGGGCTGTAGCACATTGTCCAGTCCTTCTCTGTGTCTTCCCACCCAGACCACACCCAGGTGCTCAGGCAATGAACTCCACAATTTGGTGAGTACAGCCATAAATACAATTAAGAAACCTCACTCTTTCCCAAGATGCTTCACTCTCCAGATTCTTTGACCCATGCACGAGGAACCAGGGCATAGGAGAGACTTTAAGAGAGACCCAACCAGGATGGCTGGTGACCCAGATGTCCCATATTTGGCTCAAGTGACAGTTCTGGGATGAGAAGTCTTCAATACATTCACTCTGGGTTCTTAAGGAGGCTCTCAGCCCTGCAGACCCAGTGCCACATGCAGAGCGCCTGCTCTAGTGGCTTTCAAAGTAAATCACAACTTCAGAGGAGTGTCACACATGATTGATGAACCCAAGAAGTGAAAGGCGAAGAGGCAATGAATGATAAGCTGAACACAGCAGGCAGAATGCCAGATTTTTTTTTTTTTTTAGCTCTAATGATTTCATGTGGAATCTGTCCTGGCTATAAAGGATCACGAATAAAATCAGGGCCAAATTCTGAGTCATTTACAGGTCCTCTGTTTTCAAATATGGAGGGAGAGGTGACTGCCTTAGAGATACTTGCTTCATGGCCCCTGTTGGTTTTACTGTGATTGGCAGGTGACAGTGGACAGCAGTGACTGGAGTTGTTCTGGACACGTGCACACAGGACTGGTGGCATTTGCTGAGGAAGAGATAGGAGCTCTGCTGTTTGCTTTGTCAGTGTTTGCTGACTGCCTTCATATATGCAACTAAATAAGAACCTCCTGAAAGCTGAAGAGTTTAGAGTTGAAAAAAGTCGGTGTAAGCTCAGGGAGCCCAGACCTGCCTACTGCATTCCCAGGAATACTGCTCAGACTGACCACTTGAACATAGTGGCTAGTCACGGCAAGGTCAGGAACCAGTGTCTCCAAGAAGCCCTAAAGAGAGGTCTTGGGAAAATGTGAACACAGCCCAGCTTTGACCTAATTGATGAGGAGGGCTGACTAAGTGTGATAATTGTTCGGTTTTCAGAAAAACAAAGTAGGCCAAAAAGCTAGAGCAGCTTGAGGAAGGCCTAGTGCTTGCCCTTCATTATGGTTAGTAGCAAATCCCCAGCACAGTCAATAATGGAAGGCTGAGCCTGTGTTCTTTAAATTAGTGAGAAAAGTAAATCTAGAACAAAAAGAGGGACTGTTACAGTTAGAATACCCTAAAGTGGTTGCCTTTCTTCAAACCTAGACTACTCATCAAATGATATCATTGAAGACAGACAGGGTCATTGGCACAAACATAACACTAGAATCAGGCCACATCCTTTCCTCTGGTTCCCAGTTTCCAAGGGAATGTTCTCTGTACCGACCCCATGTGAGGAATATAATACCCCTGTGCTTTTATCCTTAAAATAAACTTTTGATAAATAATTTTAATTGGGTCTATATTCTTAGGTAGTTTGTATTTTAGAATAATGAGAAATGATGTCTCCTGTCATGTTATCTAGCTTCTGCCCTCTAGGGGTAAAGGGAAGTACTCATACTAGGACTATTGCAGTTGTACAAGTATGAGCTGCTCAGTTGACTCAAGAGTTTGAGAAGAAATGAGAAACAACATTTGCCTGTAGTGCAAGCTCAGTTGGGAATTTCCAAGAAAGGTAAGATATGAGGAAGTCGTTGGCTTATCTGCATGTATCCAACTGGTAGTCTCCCTTTTCCTAAAGCATTGACTGCAGTTTACTTTTCACTTGTAGACCAGGGAACCTTAGCCCTGCCATTGTACTCACAAGTCAACTCACATTTCCACATTTCACTGTGATATAGAACTCCTGGCTTCTTGAGGAATCAGTAGAACTTTCTCTCGAAAGACCTCAAGCCTGACTTCATGAGTGTTTCCCCTATGAGTCTTGGTTATAACTTCCTTGGATGGAACAGCTCCAAAATAAGTCTGTCTCTGACAAAACACAACTTTTCATCCCTTGAGGACATCAACTGGTCTCATCTGTATCCTTATCTTCTCAAAGAACATTTTGAAGCACTGTGTACCACCCTCTCCAACCTAAGACTCCCTCCCCCAGGCAGGAGCCATTGAGTCCAAGATTCTTGAGTGAGGCTCCCAGAACTGGACCAGGGTGTGACTAGACTGTGAACTCCAGATGCACACCTAAGGTGATCAGCATTGTCTTGTAGGTCTCCTTTCATCTAGGTTCAAACTCCAAAAGGTAGGTGTGAGCATGGGCGTGCGAGCGCGCGTGCGTGCGCGCGCGTGTACACACACACACACACACACACACACACACACACACAAAAAAAAAAAAAAAAAAAAAAAAAATTGTGCCCAGCCAGCATCTCAAGTGAACAGGAAGAGTTAAGGCACAGCCCCTGATGACTCACCCACTTTCTCATTCCCTGTGATAAACCGGAGTCACAGGCAAGGCAAAGCGGTCTGGTACAATGCTTATTTTTTCCCAGATTCCAAGACTGAATTAATTGTGTACACCTCAAGGAACGTGTAGAGGAAACAATAGGCAGGCTTCCTTTAAAGTCATCTTATTAAGGGAAACGCATCCTGGCTTCTCTCTCGAAGGGAACCCCACTCTGCCTTATCAAACACGAGGTGCAGGCAAGATGCAACAGGTTCCCTCCTCCAGAGCTGTGTTCTTACATGCTTCCCACACCCTGTAGGCTTTGAAATCAGTGTTCAAAGTGGACTTCCTGAATTCATGAAAACCCACAGGTCTGTAATCCATCCCTAATGGAAGTCAAACATGACACCAGCAAGATGAAACACAGTGGCCTCCCCCTCTGTTCACAGTGGGTGTCTGCGGATAATAAATATTTTATTTTACTACAAAAACAAATAACTAAACATACCCCCTGTGTTTGTTCTGAACTCGACAGTAGCTTTTGTGAGTTTACGGTATTTCAAAGCCTAGTGAGGAAACCACAGTGTCGTGTCGGTAACGGGGTGCGCACGTTCAAAAGGAAACCAAATCTCTTTCATTCCCTACAAACCGCGTATTACAGGGATGCCAGCCAGTGCCCTCTGCTGAGGGACTTGGCACTTTCTCTGAGTCTTGGCCTAGAGATATGGAAGGGCCACCACACAAACAGGTGAGGAGCACAGGGCCTTAACATCTCCTGACCTGGTGGTTCTGACTGACTCATAAGCTACCTGCAGGAGGACCTGGACCTGCCTAGGGTTCTATTGAGCAGCCTTGTGCTCTCAAGCCCCCATATTCAGGTCAACAGAATGCCCAGCCAGGGGTCCTTCTAGTCCATGAGAGAGGGGAATAATAAAGAACTCAAATCCAACTTTCATGAAAGTTACCGCATCCCATGGTCACAATCAGCTTATCAAAGTCTCAAGAACTATTCAATCCTTTGGCTTCAGGAGAATGCTTCTAACATCTCACTGACTTTAAATTAGGTAGTTGAGTGATGCAATGGAGCCATCCAGACATTTGTCCATTATGTCACCAACTTCTTGATAATAGACAATCTAGGTGGGTAAATGATGCCGAGTCTTCTAGAATACTATTTGCCCTTCTGATTCTTGTTGGTCATGTTGCTGTAACATAACTAAATTCTGCTGTGACCCTATGTAGACATATAGCCTATTGTTCAGGAGCTGAGTATGGCAATAGAACCACTTGGCAAAGAGTTCTGCAACTTATATTATTTTAGCTTGCCATTCACTCCCTGCCCTGGTTGAAAGAGGACATGTGATGTCTATTTCCTCTGAGAAGGGTGTCTCTGCTCACGATGGGATTTTCTTGGAAGGTCCACTTAACCTCTGGGATGGTTGATGGCATCTTACCCTGCCAGGGCTTTTGGAAGAGGTCAACATTTAATTCATTGAATTCTGAGCCAAGCCAATTGTTTACTCTACTGTGGATGGACTTCCTTTTACCAAGTAATTGAAAGGCTGAGTAGGACAAAAGTTTGACCAAGAAGGAAGAATGCCTCAGTAGAATCATCGGTACTGAAATTCAAGATGCCATGAGCACTCCTGATCTCACACACACTCCTCCTGATCTCCATACATACTGCACACTTGAACTTATCAGTTTCCATGATTCTAGGTCTGTGGGATATATATATATATATATATTAATATAATAATATTATATATATATATCCAGGTATGTATTTATGTATATATGTTTGCATGCCTGCATGTATGTATGTATGAATGTATGTATGTATGTATGTATGTATGTATGTATGTGTGTGTGTTATTAAAGACTTTAATATCTAGTCAGAATCTCCTTGGTAGAGAAGCTCAACTGAGGAGCATGCTGATTTCCTTACTTGATGAGGGAAGACCCACCCCAAATGTGGGTGACACCTTTTAGTAGCAGCCCACATCAATGGCATGCAGAGTGATGACTAATGACCTTTTGTTTGCTTGGATTTCTCTCTTGCCTACTTGGTCTTCTTGCTGACAAGTTGATTTACCCCAATTGCTGCAACTGCTGATTCTTTAGCTGAATTAATGTTTCTAGGTTCCCATCATCAGCTGAGGACCATCAGCTTTCCATGAACTGTCCAAGAAGTCTCTAGTAGAAGATTGAGACAGCTAAGGCATCCAAGCCCCATGGACTAAGCAACTATGAGATTATTAACCTCTCCAGTGTGAGACAGCCTCCAAGGGGCTACACAGACTATGGAGGCACCCAACTGCAAGGACCAAGCAACCAACAAGTCTCAGCCTCTCAAGTATAAGACAACTGTTATTATTTTAATGTAAACTGATTTAATTGCTCATGAGCACATGCCACACACACAGCATTTTTTTTTCCCCTTTTCCCTGACAACCCTGACTGATCAGGCTCACATCAAAACACAATGCCATCTAGTGAGCAAAGCAGGATAGCTTGTCTTTAGGGTAAATTAGACCTACTGGACCCACAGATCTGAGAGTTCAAAAAAACCCCATGCATTTCAACCCAGTGGAGCTCTGCGTCCGTGCAGCACTAGCCATCATCATAGGTAAGGCACAGGAGTGGCATTTCTGATTCTTTTCAATCAGCTACCATAGACATCTCTTCAACAGCTCATCATGGGAAAGTAGAAGTGCTCAGATCGCTTGAGGGGAAGGGTACGTAAACTGCTGTGTTTTGTCACTGTGGTTCCTCTGGGGTCAAACTTCAGACCTGTCAGCATACAGCCTGCCTCCTCCTTCACTTAATCTTTTCTGTCCCATTCTATCTCAATGTGGCTGGACATCAGATTGGGAAAGGGGGGCTAATGCTAAAGATCTTCCTTTCCATCATCATTCTCAACTTTGTTCTTGGTCTCAGATTATCGCAGTGGGATCTATTCCTTAGATTCAGCCACTGAAGAGAAGAGAAGGTCATTATAGGTGTCATCAAGTTTACCCACCCCCAGATACCTTTGGCTGACTATGTCCCTGGGAAAATTAACTCTTCTCCCTCCAAGTTAGAGTTGCTTTTCTCTCCTCTCTTCCCTCAGTTCTGACCACCACCCTCTCACCTTGTTCCTCTGGGTCCAAGAGTGGTAATGGGTCTTTGTGGGACCCATGGTACTGTCTCTGGTGGTTTCTAGTCACCTCTGCATGCACCCCTGTAATTACAACCTTTGTAAATGAGCTCTCCTTGCATTATTCTTTTTGAGTGAGCCATCTGTTTTCCCCTGGGACTCTGGCTAGGGCCCATTGAGGATTTTTGTTTTGTTTTGTTTTGAATGCATGAGGATTTTGTTTTCTTGCTTGTTTGTTTGACTAGGAAATGATTTGAGGTTGAGGCATCAGCCACTGAAGGTCTAAATCCTGCCTGGAGGAAGCTGGTGGTCTAAATGAGCTGGGAAGACTCTGGCAGGAAGATGGAACTTTTTACCCTGTGAATAATTAATATTGCCTGTGTAAAGTGCTGAGGGAGAACCACAGGGTGAGGCCTGTCCTGGCCCTGACTTCCTGCCTGCAGACACAAGTCACTGTTCTATGGTCACCATCAACTGCAAAAAGTCCCAGCATTAGAACAACTCAATGCATTCCCCTTCCTACTGTGTGTATATGCAATCAGAGCAGAAAGCATTTGGGGAGGTGAAGTTGTGGTAAAAAAAGAGAAATCCTCAGATGGCTATTACTTCAGTCTATGAATCTCAGTGCCATACTGCGTCATACATCAGCGAGGTACAAAGGGGAATGTTGCTTTTTGATCAGTTGTCAGGTAGAAATGTCACAAGTTCTAAGAAATTTGTCCTCATGTCCCAGACGGTCAGGACCATGGAAGACACTAGCTGGAGGGGTCTTTGGGGCCCTTCTGTGATGACCAGAAACTTGATGTGATAATGGACTATTCTCTCACCTTAGCGTGGACAGAGATATAAAAGACATCTCCCTGCATGCATTCCCATGTTCCACAGGGCCGAACCTGTGCCCTTCTCGGTGTCTTCATTCACACCGTTCACAGCCAGGAAGAAAGAGGGTCCAGTTTTTATGCCACCTTTGTGGCCATGGGTCACTGGTGAGTGCTCATTTCCCTCAGAACAGAACCAACCAAAAAAAACCAGAAAAGCCTCAGAAGTACACGCTGATATAGATACATTTGCATGTGCTTCCTGACGAGATTGTAACCATTGGTAACACAAAGATGACTGAAAACACAAGAAATGGCTTCAATCAAGCTCTGACATTCAGAAGGAGAAAGGCAGAATTGACCTTCTAAAGCTAACCTGGCCCATGCCAGCCTGGCTCTGAAAACACCAGAAAGCCATTTCAGTACCTCTCCCAGCTCTGAAGCTTAGGCAGAGCTTAGCTTCGGTCTCTGCTTGTGTAGTCACACAGCCCACCTCTCTTTTGTGTGTCTACTCTCCTTATAATTCCTTCTTAGAAAGACACTGTGGTGGCATTTATGGTCCTCCCAGAGCTCCCAGAGCAGTCTTCCTTCCTCAAAAGCCAAAACATCTGCTAAGTCTGCCATGTACAGTGACATTCACAGTGTGGAAATTAGAACCTGGTGGACTTAGGAAGCCACTGTTCTGCCCCTCTTCCCGCCCGCCCAATCCATGTACACATATTCACAGAGCTTTTTAAATACTGTCTGAATAATTAGCACATAGACACCGAATCACTGAATGTTAAGGATGTGTTGTACATAGGGATACACCCTCTACAAATATTGCTTTCTTGAACTGGGCTTCTTTGAGGGACTTTCTCTGCTTTGCTTCAGGGACACTGTGTCTGTGCCCTCTGCCCTCTGACACCTGCTCATGGGCCAGGACATTGTAAAGCTCTCTTGGACTTGGTGAAGTTGCCACTGATTTTCATCTTTCAGACTTTCTGATTCTTTCTCTCATCTGGGAAACTTGACTCTGTAGTGGCCCTTAGAGCCCTGCAGAGCTCACTTCTATATTTCCTGCTAGAAGCTCCTGGTCTGAGCTCCATCTAGTGGGGTTCCATGTGGCTGCATCATGGTGCTATCCTACCTTTCTGATCCTGTACCAGAAAAGCAAATTGAGAGATATAGAAAATTGGTCTCTGAGACCTCAGAGGGAGCAAGACCCTGTCTAAAGGCAGTTGTGGACTCTAGCCTCATAATTGTAGGGAAATCCACATTTGTTCTCGTAAGTAATCAAGTAACACTGTCATAGAAGCTCTTTGACACTGATACTGACCCTTGGAGGTTGGGTGACATGCCTGGCTGGCATGCTTATGCTTGAGTCTCACAGGGACAGCAGTCACTAGTGACCATGGAGGAGTGTGTTGGCTGGAGCTCGGGAAATGTCTCAGCCTGTGGTTGCCCAAGGCAAAGTCTACATGCTATCTGTGTAGACGTATATGTCCGGTGACCATACTCAGCTACTAGGGGTAGAGTGTGCATGGGGAGCCCATCAGGGTCATTTTTCATACAGCCTGAAGGTTGGTTTTTCACATGGTCTTCAGGTGGTTCTCCTCATGGATCCCCATGCTGCTCTTTGCATAGCTCCCCATGGGGTTTTCCACATGGTTTTCCATGTGGTTCTACATAAGTTTCTTTATATGTTTCTCCATTTGGTTCTTCACATCCTCCTCTACATCTCTTCACATGGTTCAAGCAAAATGCCTCTCAGCACGGCTTCCTATGGAAATATAGTGATCTGCATACATTTCATGATTATGGGGGGTGTAGCTCCAGGTCTGAGTCTCCAGAAACATGTTTCATGATGGGGAATGTTCTTCTGTATATGCTTCTCTTATTGGCTAATGAATAAAACACTGATTGGCTGATTGGTCAGACAGGAAGTAATGTAGCTGGGCAGAATCAGGATATAAGCAGAGACAAACAGGAAATTGCTCTCTTCTCTACAGAGATGCTGAGCAGTCATCACGTGGCAGGAAAAGGAGCTGCAGGTCAGACATTCCCTGGTAAGTCAAGACCACATGTAAATACATGGGTGAATAGAAATGTGTTAATAATAAAGACAGAGATAGCCAATAAGAAACCCTAGTCACCAGCCAATAGTATTATAATTAATATAACATTTTGTATATTCATTTGGGGCTCAAGGGCCAAGGAATTTGCCAGGCCAGAAAACTACTTAACAGCTTCATGACCCAGCCTTGGCTCTGGTGTGGACCTGGCCTATACAATAGCTGCATTGCTCCTTTCTTTGGTCACTTTGCAGTGGCCACAGTACTTTGCGTGTCTTCCATTCAGTTTTGCCTACCTGGTAGGACTATGGTTTTTGTGTGTGTGTTGAAACCAGACCCTAACTACTCTTTTAGTGCAGTTTGGGAAACTTATTTTATGTGTTTCAGTGCTTTATATCATTCACACTGTACTAAAATTTACATGCGCCTTTCTAAAAAAATTGTCCTGTAAATTTTTGTAAGCCCCAGGCTTATTTTATGATCCATAAACTTAGACAATATATTAAAATCTTGGAAGAATTTAATATCAGCAGCAGATTATCTAAAAACACACCCACACCTAATTCGTGAGCATTATAGAGACAGGCATATCAAGTATGTTAAAAGGTTTAATAGCTGTTAGTAAATTTTATTACTGCTGTCAATAATTCCATAATATATTAGGCGAGTTAATAGGTCAATGGAACGTATTTATATCATGCTATAAACTGTTTACCCAAGAACAAACTAATTTCTAATGATAATGAAACATGGAGTCAATAAATATTAATTTTAGCATTTCTAATTTAAATACAATTTTTCACATCTGCCATAAATGTTGGGCTGGCAGCATTAAAGCCCACATTATTGGTCTTGTATACCAAGGACAAATGTGTGAAGAACACACTGTGACAGTTGCCCTGCATAGCAATGCCTGTGAGTGAGGGAATCTTTCAGGTGTGTGATCCTCCAGTTTGTTATTCAGTCTGTAAGTGTACTGAGGCTGTCACCTGAAGTGTCTGCTCAGCCACTGACATGTCAATATGTTTCTTAAAAATAAATCTTCTTAAAATTCATCTTTTTAAAAACACATCTTTGAAAATCAGGGCAAGTTCTCACATCTAATATATTTTGAGTTCCAAGGCTGCCTCTGCTCTCACTCTTCAGGTCTTTCCTTTGGTCGCCTGGGAGTTCAGGGACTTAGATCAGTTGCCATGGAGTGCTCCTTGCCTTCCCCCTTTAAAACTCACACAAGTTCTTGTCACAGCCTGAGCCAGATAGGACAAGGTAAGCTGACTACAAGCCAAGCGTGCCAGCTCCCAGGAGAACAGCCAGCAGGCCTGAATTCTGCTTCATCATATTGGTGGTTTTCTCGTGGAAAGAAGCACAGACAGGCTGTGCTTTTGTGTGCTTGAGGCTCAAGGACCATCCATGGCATCATTTGTAAAACAGTGACACTTGGAAAATGTCTGAAATGTGTTTGTTTTGCATTTGATCTCCTTTGAAAGACCGTACATAAATATGTACATATATGAAAAATAACATAAAGGTAGTCTTAGCCTCATCCCATCTAAATGGTAAATATGCCACTGCCTATCACACGTTCGTGGACCAATATTTGAGGATCTTTGCACAGCTCCTTACTGGCTGTTGCATCCCTCTACCCTTGCATCTCTCCATTCCCACACCCATTCCTACCACCAATGATCTACCCCTCCCTCCATCTAAGCATTCATCCATCTATCCATCCCTTCACCTCTTTCCACATATCCCTTGCTCAGTCCCTTTTCCCATCAGTTCCTGTCTGACTTTTGCTTCCCCTCTTCACTCCTCCCTCCATCAATGTCTTTATCCATCTCTCCATATGTTTAGCCCTATCTCTCTCACTCTCTCCATCCATTCTTCCCTCCACCAGTCCTTCCCTCCATTCATTTTTCCATTGCCCACTCCCCACCTCTGCTCATCCTTTCTTCTCTCTATGCATCCATGCCTCCATCTGTCCCTGTATTCATTTCTCCCTCCACCCCCATCCTCCTTGTATTTGTCCACCATTTCCCATGTCTGTCATGGCAACCTTCCTCCCAACTATCCATCCTTTCTCCCATCTACCCATGACCTCTTCTCATCACTGAGTAGGCACTACAGTCAGGTCTTATGAACTAAGTGTTTTTCCTTTTTCTTACTTATTCTCCTAATGTCACTTATTATTATGGACAACATGATGTTCTCCCATAATTCATAATCTGAAGTCCTTGCCCTCAGTATCCCCGAATGTGGCTCTTTTTGGAGAGAAGGATTTTAAAGAAGTAATTCAAGTAAAATCTGTCACTGGAGTGGTCCTAATCCAGTCACCAGTCACTAGAGTGTATTATTATAGAGTGTCATAGCCTTTGAATGCCATGTGTGAGCACACACACACACACACACACACACACACACACACACACACACACACACACACACACCTGTTAAGACATAGAAAACAGGAAGGACACATCATCTGTATATGGAGAAGGGGCCAAGAAATAATAGACCTTTGTTGCTGAATTTACAGTCTCCAGAACTTGAGAAAATGCATTGCTATAAGACTCCTGAGAGACAGGAGCTCTAGCAGACCAATGCTAGAGTCTTAATTCCTGACACTAAAATTCTGTCACCCTGCTTAGCATGTTGGTCACACATATAATCCCAGCACATAGGAGGCTGAGGCAGGAGGCTTATGATTGAAGGCCAACCTGGGCTATCTGGTAAGCTCTAGACAAGCCTGGGCTACTCTCTTTCACATTCATGCCTCCCTCAGATTTTGAGGATTCACAATGAGTATAATTTTTATGTTTACACATGGAAACCAAGATTTTTAGCTTTAGTTTTTTTGTTTTTGTTTTTTACATTGGGATGGGGGCTGAATAATGTTTGTGGAGTACAATTTTGTGCATTATTAAATGTTAGAGAGTATTTCTGGCTTCTACTCACTGGATGCCACTACAAATCCAGCCTGAGCAAATCAAACATTGCCAAACACAATCCAGCGCCACCTAGAGTAGAGGTGGAGAACAGCTGCTCTGTATCTATATTGACCATATGCTCCTCCTGTCTCTGTATACGTTTATGTGTACAAGTGTATACATGGGTTGTATCTGTGTTCCTATCTGTATGTGCATGCATGCATGTTTGTATGTATGTACTTATGTGTGCATGCATGTATATGTGGTGTGTGTGTGTGTGTGTGTGTGTGTGTGTGTGTGTGTGTGTGTGTTTGCAAGTGTGGAGTCAGTCACCTGTGCATGGGTATGGAGTATGTTTGTGTGTTTTCCACAAGGATGTAGTGCCACCCCACAAGTAACATAAAAAAAGCACAGAGCAGAGGGACCTATGTAACCAGTCAAGGACAGCATTTTTCAGTTGGGATTGAAGAACCAGCAGGAAAGTCCTTTCTGTCAACCACTGGGCACTAAGGACAGGGCCAACATCAGACCCTGAGCAGGGTGGACAGAAGCTGTTGGGTCCAACAGCCTCTAACGGGGCTGAAAACATCAGAGGATCCAGTGGCTCCCATGACTCAGCAGCCTGAGGAGCAGCCCAGGTCTCTTTCCATGGCAGCCTATTTATACATTGCTCTCCTGCCCACTCCAAGGACTGTAACTGTCCTTAGGTTGGCAAAAGCAAGTGTGGACATCTCAGCATCCATGGGTACTGAGGGCCAGCAGGAGACTGGGAGGTGCTCCTTTTCTGAGCTGGGTCTTCTGTGCTGCTCTCCAGCAGAGGCTCTCTGTCCTGGGAGTTGAGCTTCTTGACTCCTGCCTGGCTCTCCCTTGTTCTGGGCTTTCACATGAGTGTGGCAAAGGAAGAGTCTAGCCAGAGTGCTGAAGAAGGCAGAGGACAAGGGATAGAGTCCCCATCCTTTTTGAGAGGCAGTGGGCTGACACCAAATCCTCTAAAGTCATTCTCTAGGACCCAAACCTCCATTGCTTGGACTCTACAGCCCTTCCTGTCTGAGGCAGCCAGACACAGGTGGACACTGCCTGCCTCTGTGTGCCTCTCAGTTCTTTCCACTTCTTGGAAGATGAGCTTTTGACTAAACCTTTTGTCTGTACCACCTGTGTCTGTGGGGACCTGGCAGGGAAGGCCCCTCCATGACTTTACTGAGCAGATCCTCAAGCTGGGTGACTATTGTCACTCTGCTCTGCACAGGCTACCAGCAACTCCCATTTTATCTTTAATATTTAAACTGACACGGTTCTCCCAATTAATGCATTATATTGAATATTAGGCTTTAGTAATCTAGTATTTTATTAATATATTTTAATATTTAATGCTAACATTTTATCTGAAGTTCTTAGTTGTATTAATCTAGTAAATTTTGCCAATAAAATTAAATTATTTTCCTATTTTTACTTCTTGAGTAGAGAAGATTACAGGAAAGTAAAAATAATTAGATCTCTTTGGGGTAAGTGATGAGGGGATTTATTTCCCTCAAGATGAGTCTTTTCTCATCCTCTTCTAATTTCCTGACTAATGTACATACATCACATGATAAAAGTGTAAGCCAGAGTGCAGGTGTGTAGGCACTTGACAGGTGGTTTTCTACCAAAGCTTGGGTTTTTAGACTTGGAAAAGGCAGTAGAGTAGTGGTTCTCAACCTTCCTGATGCTGTGACCCTTTAATGCAGTTCCTCATGTTGTGGTGACCCCCAATCATAAAATTATTTCATTGCTGCTTCATAACTGTAATTTTGCTAATTTTATGAATAGCAATGTAAATGTGTGATATACAGAATATCTGAGAGGCAACCCCTGCCCCCCGCCAAAAGGAGTCATGACCCACAGGTGGGGAACCATTGCTGTAGAGAAAAGAATCTGTGCTTGCTGCACAAGCCTGAAGAACACTGTTCAAACTCCAGCATCTATGTAAAAAGTGGGGTGTGGTGAAGCATGCTTGGAACCCCAATGCTGGGGATGTGGAGACAAGTATTTGCTGGAGTCTAGTGGCCAGCCAGTCTAGTTGAATATGCAAGCCCCGATTCCCAGTGTGAGTCCCAGTCTCAAAACTGTGACAGAATGCTCCCAAGAAATGGCCCTCAAGATTGCCCTGTGATCTCTATATACAAGCACATACATGCACACTCACCGGCATACACATGAATACCACAACCAACCCCCCACATGCACATATAATCCCAACACACACATATAAAATAAAGAAAAGCAGGACCCCCATCATTCCATAGCTAAGAAAAGCAGGGCCCCATCATTCCATAGCTAAGACCTGTGTAGAAAAATCCCAGGTCTCCCTACACGTATACATTGGTGACATGAATCTTATTTCATCTCGTCTCTCAATCAGCAGTTCATTCTTGCAGCAGGATAGCATAGATGCATCCCCTGCCCCTCCCCTAGAGTGGCCGATGCCTTCTCTGCCCCTGTAGAGTTTGGTGTGCTATATTTCTATCTTATTCCTTCAGGGAGCCTTCACCTATGAGTGATACAGAGCTCTAGGCTCTGGGCACGGAGAAGTCAGATATCCCAGCTAGACCTAGGCCAGCTGAAGATTATGCTGTCACAGGGCCATGTCCCTGGTCACCATTCCAACTGTCCCCACAATGCTCAGGGCCCTGCCTTATCTGAAGCCTTCTTTATGTCAACGTGGAGTGTCAATCCTGCTTCACCTGGGATTATTCTATTTTGTCTGCTTCAAATTTTCCTTTCCTCAGGAACCACCTTCTCCCATTCCCTGTCTTTTAAAGTAGCCCACCTCTAAGATCATCCAGGATTGTTTGAACCTGGCACCATCTAATGTGTCACCAGTGAAGACTCTCATGCATTAACACTTTGCTGGTATCCTTACAGTGACACAGCTCAGATGTCTAGAATCTAATCAGGAACTGTCTCTGTCCCTGTACCTACATCTTCTAGCATCTCAGACACGGCACTCCTACCCTGCTCCTCCACCTCTGTAGCCATCTTCCCGTCAGCCCTTGCTGTTCTGGGACTGGCTCCAGGCTTTGACTTTTGCCTCTTTAAAGACCAGTAGTACTCCATGTACTCTCTCTGCTCGCCCTTTCTCTCTGAATGCCCCATTTTTCTCCTGTTCCACTTCATTTTTAAATTTGCTTTTGTTTTAGTTAATGAATCATAAAAAAGATGAGGACACAGTAACTGTATTACAGCACCCAAAGTTCCTAATGTGTGTCTTTGTCTCGGCCCTTTCCTGTGGTACATGGATTTTCTCATATGTTGTTTTTGTCAGGCTTCATAATTTAGTATTCCGAGCTGGCTTCTGTGAAGCAAACAAAGCTTGACTCTCCAAGCCCCCAACCTACACACAGCTCCTTCCTCCACCGGTGGTAATTTTTATCCTCTATGAGGCCACACAAGTTGCACACTCTTCAGGCCCCCAGGAACCTGGTTCTGCCCTGTTCCCATGATTCATGAGTTTCCCACGGTCCTGGAAGTGCTCTGTGCTCAGGATCTGGTAGATGCAGGGTTGGCCATGGGGGACGAATCAGTTCACTCCCTCAGTGTGGGACCTTAGGTGAGCCAATAGTTTGCTATTACAAATCACACAGCTAGCAGCATGTATGTGCATTAATCTTGGTTCATGTTTCTTGCTATGTTCCTGGAATGAGTTTCCAGGAGGAGAAGGGCTACAGGAGAGCAGAGTGATAGTCATTGGCAGACCTTTCCTCAAACAGACAATGCCATGGGCTTTAAAAGTAAGCATTCAAAAATTCCCATCCTTTTGTAGGTGACTGATGGCATCTCTCATCTTTGCACTTATTTGCAAGGTTGAGCTTTCGAATCTTTCCTATCCTTATAAACCTCCTGGTTAATCTTGACTATTAACCCATTTAAATGGCATAACTATCATTTAGTGTTATTTAATAATTTTAACAACACATTTAAATTTTAAAATACAGTACTAGACCTGTGTGCCCGTTTGCCTTGGAATATACTTTTCCAAGTTCAACCCATACTTTTTCAAGGATTTGGTTTTTATTTTTAATTATGTATTTGTCTCTGCACCTGCATGTAACTATATGAATGTGAGTGCAGGTGCCCTCAGAGGCCAGAGCCCATGGATCACCTGGAGCTGGAATTACAGGAAGTCTTGAGCCTCCCAGTGGGCACTGGAAACTGAACTTGTCTCACCTGCAAGAGCAGCAAGTGCTCTCAGCTGTGGAGCTGTCTCTCCAGCCATACAACATACAATTTGAAACCTTTACTATTGGAGCAGTTTGACGTCAGAAGTTTTGAAAGCATTTGTGGTTATTTTCTTGCAGTTATTATTTTGTTGTTTCCTTTTTCTTTTCTTACTTAGAATGCTGCCCTGCATCCAGTTGCCAGATTGCACTGTTATTGTCTGGGTTTTATAGCTAAGTTGTTATTTTGTGTCAGGTTTGTGTTTTAATAGGATGCTGGAGGTATAGGTAGGGTCTATATTTTTTCTACTTAGCTTACCAGTTGTCTTGGTGCTATTTATTAAATGGCCCACTGCTCCCTACTGGGTTTGGAAAGACTCCTTCATCACACCTTAAGTGCCTGCACAGCTGAGACATGGCTGTGGAATGACCCGTTCTGTCCCACTGATGGAGCCATCTGTTCCTGGACACTGTTTTCATTACTGCAGATTTATTATGGACATTAATATGTGGGAGGGCAGGAGCTTACTCATTACTCTTATCTTGACAAATTTATTATTTTCTAAAATTTCTCATTTTCCTAAAACATTTTATTATGAAATATAATTCATGTATTAAAAATGCATGGAACCATAAATGTAGAACTTAGCAAATGATCAAAAAGCAAACACCTATGTAAATACCACCCAACTCAGAAACACTGGAGTCCCTAAGGGTCCGCACGGGCCTTCTCCCAGCTTCCTGGAGAGGGGGCTGCCAAGCTGATTCAGTAAGGGTTGAGAAAAGCTGAATCTATCCACATCTAAATTCTGAAACTCTGCTCTATAATTTGCACACTTTTACCTTAATATAAATGAATTTTTATATACATAGAATTTACATAAAGGGACTTGAATGTTCCTTTAAAGCCAGTTTTTAAACATTAATGCTGCTTTCAATCCTGAATATACATGTGTGTCTGTGTGAGGCAGTATGCACATGAGTCCAGGTGCCCTGGATACCAGAAGAGGGTGTTGGATCCCTTAGAGCTGGAGTTACAGACAGATAATCGTGCTTTCGTTAGATGCTGGGAACAAAACCTGAGTCCTCTGTAAAAGCAGCAAGTGTTCTTCATCTCTGAGCCAATCCCTAGCTCCTTAAATTCTCTTTTGCATCTGGCCTTTTCTGTTCAATGTTTTGTTTTCAAAGGCCCGCCATAACACTGAGTATTGTTTTTGGTTCAGTTGCTATGACAAACATTCCAAGGTGTTCAGCTCCCTCCATCCACCTGTTTATTCTCTACTGGTGAAATCTTGCATTGACCATGGCTTGAGGCTTCTATGAGAAGTGCTCCGTGGGATTCCTGTACATGCCTGCCAGAGTACATGTGCACACATGGTATTGTAAATACACTGGAGACTGTGCACCATGCTAGTTCATGTTGATGCACCATGCAAATAGTCTTGAATCTGCCCGACAGTTTACACTTCCACCTTCAGAGTGTACAAATTTCTATTTTAGGACATTCTGACCACTACATTGTGTCGACAGTTTTTATCATTTCAGCGTTTCAGGTAGCCATGCTACAGCATCTCCTGTGGTTTTATTTGTCTATCCCCCCATGAACAGTAACATTGAACACCCACATATGTCTATTAGCTATTTGAATTTCCTGCTTTGAGTGTCCCTTTATGTCTTTTGTCCATTTTCAGGCAGGTTGCCTGTCTTCTTTGTTTGATAGAGGTTGAGTCTTGTTGGTATGTAACTATAAGTCTCACCTCAGATTATTTTTGTCTGATCCACATAGTCTTGCTAACACCTACTAAATTTTTCTAGGTCTCAATTTAGTATATAGACACTATCTACTAAACCCCCTGCAGAGCCAGACGCTGATGCTTTCGCTAGGGTCCAGTTCATGAACATTGCTTATGTCTTCATCTTTGACTCATCTTAATCTAATACGACTTGTTCCATAGTTTTCTGTGTTTAAGCCTTGCTTATTTTATGTGCAGCATCTGCCCCATAGGCTAAAATCATATTGTAAATGATACCTCACATTTTTAAAATTTCATTTTGTAAGGTTGTATAAATAGGTGTTACCTGTCTACTTGCTTCATATATAGAAGTTTGTAAGTCACTTACCAATGTATTAGTTTGAAAATCTTTTGGCCTCATTTCTACATGCAATTGTTTATTTTAGCTTATTATCATTTTCAGAATGGAAACTTGGTGTATTCCTTGCCATTCAATATCTCTGCTTCCCCTTGACTGTCTTATAAAACTGCACCATGGAAACTTTTCTGAAAATCTCAAAGAGGAATGGACATTGAGGACTAGCTGCTCTGCTGTTACCACTCACCCCTCCAGAAGAGTTTTGGGATACATTTTTTCCCAAGCTAAATAAAGATGCCTGGGGATTTTACTTGGAGATGCACTTTGGCACTGGTGTTCTATCAATCTTCATATCCAGGATGTCAGATTTCTACTTATTTATGTCTTTGGGGGATGTTAGAACACTTCCATTTTAGGGGACCCATATATTGCCTTTAGCTCTTGTCCCAGATGCTCATTTTTACTTTACTTTTGAAAGTGGGAGGGACATCAATTCCTAAATATCTAGCTGGATTGCTATGCTTGCCTCATAAATGCCTCTATTTGAATGATCTCTTACGGCTGATTCTTTGGATGCACTAAAACAATACACTGGTTTAAGCAAATGTTCCTATTTGTGTTCTTTTTAAAATACCTTATCTGTTAATTTTGAGTGAGTTAGGACTAGTTAATCCCTAAACTTTGAATTGATGATTTTGGCTTGTACTATTTCCACATTTAAAATTTTTTTGTTATCTTTTACTTAATTATATTTCATTATAATTTTATTTACATTTTGTAGGGTAAGCTGTAGCTACGCCTGCTTAGGGGTGTGCCTGACCACGCCCCCACACCCCTAAGCAGACGTAGCTACAGCTTCCCCTACAACATTTTATCATAAATATAAAGCAGCTCCATTATATCTTCTTTAAATTTTGCTCTGTGACATTGGGCATAGACTTTAGCTAATCTACAAAACACTGATTGGTCATTTGGAGCCAAGTGAACTCTTTCCTTGTTGTCTGCAAATTTGTGTGGCATGGGCACACATCTGAGCATTCATGCTCTTTCATGTTATATTCCATTTACAATGGCTTAGTACAGCTTGATTTACTCTGCTCCTGAGATATGGGATTATGACTCTTATTTCTTTTATGGTTGTTAAAATTTTCATCAAAATAAAATGTTCATTTCTTTGTCCTACTTAAATATTCTGCCTAGAATCCTACTCAGCCTGTTTTGAACAGTGCCAAAGTCTTCTTTCTGTTCTTTGAGTTTCTTGCTGCCCACTAAGCATGCTGTGTATCATTTGGTAGAATGTGTACATCAGCAAAGCTGACCAGTGTGCCGTTTATATCTATTCCTCTGTAAATCATTTAGTAGAATAATCAGGTTTCCTCCTCTGCCCCCAAGTCCCCGTCTCTTCTAATATGCATTGGCTTCATTTCTGTCCTCCTTCTTTTGGTTTGCTTTCCATGTGGTGCTAAACCTGAGGTGGAATCCCTTTGGTTAAGTGTTGTTTCCAAGGGACCTAAATTGGCCCCACCACAGAATGGCCCCATAGTTATGTCTGGAGGAAGATGTTGATGCCAGCAGCCTGCAGTGAACTGTAGCCCTGTGACAGAGGCAGTAACTAGGTCTTCTACAGAACCCCTTTAGCACTTGTTGCTAGCACTGACCTCTGGCACCACCTCCTCTCCATCCCCAGGTTGCTTCTGTACAATTGGGGGAAAGTGCCATTTGTTTTTAACATATCAGGCAAATACATTGTGAAAAAGGAAACACTTGGAGAACCTCAGTTGCCAGACAGAGGAAGTCAGAAGCCTATATCTTACAGGAGTCAAATAGAAGGAAACAAAGAAAAGGCTGGCACTCTGGGCCCAGTGTGACGCTGCTGGCTATCTCCAGTGGGCATTCCACTGGCTCACTCTCCATCTAGCAGGGACATGCAAACTGTGCTTTTCGGCTGGAAAGAGCAGTCTAGCTAATGTCCATCACCCACTCCACTACCTCAGGGTCCCAGAGACAATAAAATCACAGTGAGAAGGATGGACCCCGATCTCTCACTCATACACCAGCCTGTGATAACAAAATGTTGGTCTAAAGGTTTCCATTCCTTCAATCAGTTATTTCATAAGTGTAGCCACAAGGAGCAAATGAATGGGCTCAAAAGACCAGAAATCAACTCTCATTTCCTTGTTTGTCATGTGGGCAATGAAGCTCTGAGCTTCTGGCAAACTGAGTACATGGTATGAGGGGAGGAGTGTTTTGTTTTTATTGCTTGATTGGGTTATATTGGTTTGTAATAGTTTTGTTTGTTTGTTGTTGTTGCTGATGCTGGTGTTGGTGTTGGTGGTTGTGGTGTGTGTGTGTGTGTGTGTGTGTGTGTGTGTGTGTGTGTGTGTGTGTGTAGTGCTTGATGATAGATGGCAACCTTGCTTTTGAACATGAGCTTAGAAAAAGCCAACACTTGGGCTGACCTGAGACAGATCAGCCTTGTCATATGATCACTTGAGACACATTATTGTCATCAAGGAAATACATGACACATAAATATCATAGATTCCTAACTAATATACCCAGGTAAGGATAGCGTATTAAAACTATATAAAATAAGATGAAAACAGGCAAATATTATCAATGCAGATGAGATGGGACTGGGATTTGAATTCTACCTTGTGAAGAGAATACTGAAAATGAGGGAGCAACGTGTGCCCAAAAGCTAGTAATTGTGCATTGTGAATTCTGTGCTTTTCTAGATTGTTGTTCAGAATTGAAAAAGAGATAAATGCATTTTCCACTTTTAAGCACCAAAAATGTTCACTGCTCTTTTGTAAATGATCTTCAAGCACTCTCCCCAGCAGCATAAAAGCATTAATTTGATAAAGACAAACATGAGATAAGAGAAACAATGATGAACAGCAACCATAGCTAACTTCAATGCTGTCAAGCAACCATAGCTAACTTCAAAGATTTTCTGATAATGTGATTGAAAACCTTTCAAGTGTTTCATGTGTTACTATTAAAGAAGAATAAGGATTTTTCTTTAGAGACTGGAAAGATGGCTCATCAGTTAAGAGCACTTACTACTCTTGTAGAAGAATCATATATATAGGGGGGAAGATAAAGTATAGCTAACAATGTTTAATGTATTGTGAGGCAAATTAAAGTTGTGAAAAATAGAAGTAGCATATTTAAATTCTAAAATTTTCAAACAAATGATTCAAAAACAAAAGGAATCTTTATCTATTCATATAAAGAATGGGAAGGGCGAAAGAGCAAGAAAAATAAATATCAGCTAACGTAACTTGTACTCACACAGGCACACACAGAAATTTCAGAGAGTGAAGAATAAGGATCAGTGCTGAGATAGCTCAACAGGTAAAGGCACTGGTTGCTCTTGCAGAGGACTCAGATTCAATTCCAAGCACTGATATGGGAGCACTCTGGAACTCCAGTTTCAGAGGACCTGGCATCCTCTTCTGGACTCTGTGGGCACTTGCATATTCAGCACAGACATACAGATGGGCAAAACACATAAAATAAATCTAAATATTTTTAAAAGCATAAGAAACAGATTCAGTGAAAAGGGAAGTTAGATGGTATTCTATGGACAAGAAAAGGGGTGTGATGTAGAAAGACAGAGAAACTAAGAGGTATAGGAAAGGAACAGGTTATGAAAAATTTTGGAAACTGTCAAAAATAAATGTTAAAAGAGAAAGAAGGAGAGAGACAGAGAGAGAGAGAGACAGAGACAGAGAGACAGAGAGAGAGAGAGAGAGAGAGAGAGAGAGAGAGAGAGAGAAAGAAAGAAAGAAAGAAAGAAAGAAAGAAAGAAAGAAAGAGTTACTGACACATGCAATGTGGATCTAGTCTGTGTGGTACTGGAATTGTACCCAGGTCCTTACACTTCTAGGCCAGGGTTCAACCCTAGCACTTAATTTTATTTTTATTTGAACACAGGGATTCTGTTAAGTTGCCCACACTGACTGCCTTTGAATTCACTCTCTAGCCCAAGATGTCTTTGAATTCACAATCCTCCTGCCTCAGTCTTCTTAGTAGTTGGGTGTGCCATGGGCCCAGTGTAAACATAGTTTTGTATGGTACTGGCGTCAGAATCCAGGATATCATGTGTACTAAACAAGGATTCTATTGTCAAACTGCTCCCTCAGTCCTTGGGCATACTTTTAACTCCTAAGCAGGGAGTATATTGAAACTACCACAAAGAAGTGGCACTATATTGAACTAATTCAGTATCCTGTTGAGGGGGAAGCAATGGTGGTGAGCAGTAGACTAGTTTACACACTCACTGTAAGTTAGTGCATGCTTCTGCTAGAAAATCCATGGAGAGCCATACAGAGCCAATGTCATGATTCATGTTGTATATATCTTGTCAGCGAGAGCTTCCTAGGGAACATTCCTGTAGAAATATTCATGCAATTACGTAAAGCTGGAAGCACACAGGTAGTAAAGGCCACATTGTTGATAACAGCTAAACTCTGGAACCAACAGTTGGATGATGACTAAGCACTTATGCATTCTATTCTATAGAATGCCTGAAAGTATTAAAATAATACCATTGAAAAATAATTCCACGAAGGCATCAAGAATCATAATACATTAATGGGGGTTGCAACAAATCTGTAGATTGCTTTTTGGTATGATTACTCAACTTCAGGTGGAAAAAAAAAACAGGATAGCTAAAACAATCCTGTAAAATAAAAGAACTTCTGTAGGTATCACTATCCCTTATTTCAAGTCTTACTACAGAGCTATAGTAATAAAAACCACATGGTATTGGCATAAAAACTGACAGGTGGATCAATGGAATCGAATAAAAGATCCAGATGTAAATCCACACACATATGCACACTTGATCTTTGACAAAGAATTCAAAATTATGGAATGGAAAAAAGAAAGCATCTTCAACAAATGGCACTTGTGTAATAGGATGTCGATGTGTAGAAGAATGCAAAAAGATCCATATCTATCACCCTGCACAAAACTCAAGTCCAAGTGCATCAAAGACCTCAATATAAATCCAGATACACTGAGCCTGCTAAAAGAGAAAGTGGGGAATAATCTCTAACACATTGACACAGGAACAAACTTCAGAACAGAATATCAATAGCACAGACACTAAGATTGACAATTAATAAACGGGACCTCATGAAGTTGAAAAGTTTCCATAAGGCAAAGGACATTGTCAATAGGACTAAATGTCAACCTACAGAATGAAAAAGACCTTCACCAACCACACATCCAACAGATGGTTTATTTCTAAAATATATAAGAAACTAGATATCAACAAACAAAATAATTCAATTTAAAATGGGGTACAGATATAAGCAGAGAATTCTTAACAGAAGAATATCAAACGTCCGAGAAACAGTAAAGGAAATGTTCAACATCCTTAGCTATCAGGTAAATGAAATTCAAAATGACTCTGGGATTCCACTTTATACCTGTTAGAATGGCTAAGATAAAAAAAAATACAAGCAACAACTGATGCTGGAAGTCAGTGTAGCGGTTTCTCAGAAAACTGGTAATCAATTTACCTCAAGACCCAGCTATACCAATCTTGGAAATATACCCAAATGATGCTAATTATACCACAAGAAACAAGTTCATACGCAACTCTGCTAATATCAGCTTTATTTGCAATCGCCAGAACCTTGAAACAACCTAGATGTCCCTCAGCTGAGGAATGGATAAAGAAAATGTGGTACACTTCCACAATGGAATATTACTCACCTGTAAAAACTAAGAACACCAGGAAATTTGAAGGCAAATGGATGGAACTAGAAAAAAAATCATCCTGAGAGCAGTAAACCAGACAGAGAAAGACTAACATGGTATGTACTTACTCATAAGTGGATATTAACTGTAAAATAAAGGATAACTAACTATGCTACAATTCACAAACCCAGAAAGACTTTATAACAAGAAGAGTTCATGGGGGACACCCAGATCTCCCTAGGAAGGGGAAATAGAAGAGCTTTCATGAGTGGACTGAGGGAATGTGGGGATATGATCATGAGCAATCAGGTTGGGGGACACAAAGGGAGGAGTGCTAAAAGAGACTAATGGAAAGGGGAAACAATTCAGGACCAGGTAGAAACCTGGAGCAATGAAATCTCCCAGGAATCTACAAGGATGATCCCAGCTAAGATTCCTAGCAATAGCAAATACATGGCTTGAAATGGCCATCTCCTGTGACCAGATTGGTGCCTTGTCCAGTTGTTTTCAGAGAGGCACCATCCAGCAAGTGATGGAAGCAGATGCAGACCCACAACCAAACATTACATGGAGTCCTGAAGATGTGGAATGGGTTATAGGAGCCAGAGGGGTCAAGGACAGCACAAGAAAACCCACAGAATCAACTAACCTTGGCTCATAGGGGCTCACAGACGGAGACGCTGAACTGACAACCAGGGAGCCTGAATGGGACTGACTTAGGTACTCTGTGTTTAAAGACAGAATGCAACACAAGAGACCCTGTCCTAAACAACAACCACAAATACATGAACAGTACTCAAAAGGTGAAAACTATATTGATGAAATAGGCACACAAATAACATCCATATGTGGATTATTCTGTGGGGTTCTATGGATCGCACCTAGGTCCATATACTAGGTGGGCTCAATCCCAGCCATTGATTTAATTTTTATTTGGAGAAAGGGATTTGCTAAGTTACCCATGCCGACCTTGAAGTCATTCTCTAGCCCAGGCAGTCTTTGAACCCATAATGTTCCTGCCTCAGCCCTCTGAGTAGTTGAGATTACAAGCACTATAGACCAATATCAATGTACACATAATATCACACACACACACACACACACACACACACACACACACACACACACACTGAACCAAGTCAGTGAAACAAAACTGTCTTTTGTCTGAATATGATTCTTTATAGCATGAGTGCTTTACAAGCTTTATTCCATGGAATATTCTGAAATTTGAAAGATAATCAGGATACTGGAGAGATGGCTTCATTAGTTAGGAGTCCTTACCACTCCTACAGAGACCCCAAGTTCAGTTCCCAGTACCCACATAGCAACTCACCACCATTTGTAACTCCCAGTTCCAGGGGATCTGACCCTTCTTCTGACATCTTTGTGTTTCAGCATACATGTATATACTCAAGGACACACACACACACACACACACACACACACACACACACTCACACACACATACACATATAAAGTTAAATAAAAATATTTTGAGACACACACACAGAGAGAGAGAGAGAGAGGGAGAGAGAGAGAGAGAGAGAGAGAGAGGAGAGAGAGAGAGAGAGAGAGAGAGAGAGAGAGAGAGAGAGAACTGAGAACAGGCTAGAAGCTTTTATTCAGGGGGTTTCTGTTCCAATCAGAGGTTGTGGGGATATAGAGACACCTTAGCAGTTAAGAAAATACTGCTCTTACATAGACCCTCCAAGTTCAGCTCCCATCACCCAATCAGGCAGCTCACAACCAAGAGTAAATACAGCCCCAGATGATCTCATGCCCTCCTCTGACTTCCTTGGTTACTGCACACTTAAGTACATACCCATACATGCACATCCATAATTTAAAATAACCAAAATGAAACTTTAAAGTCGGTGGCCATACAGTTAAAGTTGTAGGGCAGTGGGGAGTTGACTCTATACCACTTGGGTTGACAGCCGTGGTCAAGTCAAAAGAAGACCTCCAACTATAGTAGAACTGTAATGAAAATAGCATGAAATTCAGGAAAAGAAATCTCTTCACAAGCCTGTCATTTTCAAATGATTCTGAGTCTGTCTTGTGAGCGTCAGTGGTGCAGATGTAATCTGGCTGTGGATGGAGCATGTTCTTTAGTTGCTGAGTTATTTCTTCCATGTTGCTGCTAATAAAATGCTATGGTTAGCTGTTACATTTTAACTCAGTTACAGACACAGCAACCACCCAGTGTTGTGATGAAGCTACTGTCTCTAGGCATGACATGACCATCAGCTGTCACAAAACAGAGATTGTTGTGGGTGTATTGGATACCTTAGCCCATCAGTCGTGACAACAAAATGAGGAACTAGAGATGGCAAAGTGTCTCAGCAGGTAAAGGCACCTACCACCATGCCTGGTGACCTGAGTTCAATTCCTGAGTTCCATGTGGTAGAAGGGGAAAACCATTTCTCTCACGTTGTTCCCTGACCTCCATGCAAGTGCTTTGGCCTATGTGTGGTGGTTTGAATGAGAAACGTCTCCTGTAGGACCAGGCATTTGAATGCTCGGTGCCCAGCTGCTGGTGCTGTTTTAGGAGATGTCAAGGGTGAGGTCTTCCTGGAGGAAGTAAGCCACTTGGGCATAGGCTTTGAGAGTGTATGGCCCTGCCTACTCACAGTTGTCTCTCTCTCTCTTCTACTTCATGCTTTGAGGTTGAGATGTGATCTCTCAGCTTCCTGATGCAGATGCTATGACTGCTAACCATGGCCATGCCTCCCTACCATGATAGACCCTTAACCTTCCGGAACTGTAAGCTTAAACAAACTCTTCCTCATTAGATGTTAGTCATAATGTTTTAACACAGCAACAGAGAAAGCGACTAATACAATACAAAAATGCCTACATACACACACACACCCACACTAATGAGAAAATAAAATATAATTTTTAAAAACTAAAATTTTAAGAAAACAATGAAGCACTGATGGAGTCTAAGTGATGTTGGAGCCGTTGCCAACCCTGTTTAGAAGAGTAGAGTAGCATCAGGTCCTCAACTGAGATTCCATCTGTGGTCCTCCTGCCCCCAAGCTGTTTATGGAGTTGGAGAGATGTACAGGATCCAGGAGGTGGAAGGCTGACTATGGGTAACTCTTCAGTGATGTAGCTTTTGTAAGTCATCACCTCTACTCAGGTGAAAGTTTTGGGTGATGCAGCTGCTCTTGAGTCACCCATGTTTCTTCAAGTAACCTCAGTAAATCTATCAGTTCAGGGCCTTTACCTGGGTGGGGAGCTTCTCTTGTGTTCTGGCTGCTCTCTAGAATAAACTTAATGACTCCTCAAATATCTCCAGGAAAAGCCTCACTGCATAGTGTCATATACTGATGTCCTGTCCATAGCACAGATGCATTCTTTCCACCTCACACCTTGTGACTTAGGCTGGCACTGGAAGCCATCATTTGAGCAAGGGATAGGCATGGCAGATGTCTAGGATGGAGCACACTTGTCACTCTCACCAAGCATGACTGAAACTCGAAGCAGAAGGTTAAGTATATTAAATATATATGTAATATATATAATAAATGAAGTATATTAGCCTGTCTAGACACACTAAGATGCCCAATGCAAACAATGAACATATAAAGCTCACAAAACACAAGAGCCTTGCACTAGAATACTTTGTTTGACTACTGTGAGAACCTCCAGACTGTCTTTCCTATAGCACTCAAACAGCCACCAACATGGTTGTGGACTCTGCCAGTATCCTAGCAGAAGACAACAAGGAAATCAGAGGCCCCTAACTGCTCTGATCAAGCCTGCCCAGGAGTGGTACATATAATTTCTGTTTACACTTCATTGGCTCGGACAGGTCACAGGACTAGTCTGTTGCCAATCCCAGACCATTGTAGAGAAGAGCTAACAGATAGCTTCCTGGGTTATATTGGCTATATTTAACAGCTTAGGCAGTAGCTAAGGGTTGGGCCCTGCCCCTGGCTGTCACAACCACACAGATGAGTATGGCACATAAGAAGAAAAATGTTATAAGTATTATTTTGGTTAACTCAGAACAAAATATGGAGAAACATAGAAAATCTTCAACAGATAGCCCTGTGAGAAAAATGCAATTCTGACCTAGGGAGACATCACAAGAGTGGCTGGACACTGTGATAAGGACTGTTAGTGTCACGGGTGCAATTGTGGCCTTGTGCCAGTACAGACCAATGCTTTCAGCTTTGGTTTCTGCTGAACTTACACTGCCTGTATGTGTACATGCCACAGGTGCAGAGATCTGTGTAAGAGTGTGTATGTGAATTAAACCCATTTGGAGTCATCCTGTTGTTAAGTCCTGGCAGCATACACACAAAGCCCATAACCTGCCTGCCTTCCTCATCCTGATCTTCTACCATTTTCCCCAAACTCTCCACTATGGGTGTGGCACTCCAGGAAGTCCCCTCAGCATGGCTCTCTAAATGTCATTCTTCCTGTCCTCTTACCAGAAATTCTCAACATCTGTCCACTGAGGAGCAATGAACAAAGAAGAAGCAAGTGGAAGAATTAAGGCTGCAGAACCCTGAAAATGTGAGGAAGAGGCTGGACTCTAATATCAGCAGGCTGTGATCCCCCTGCGAATGCTCCCACAGACAAAACTGGAACCATCTGGCTGTTTTTTTTTTTTTTTTTTTCCTTTCTTAGCATGGGAACCTTAAAACTGCGGGGAAAGAAACAGAGGCTGTGGGCTGTGACTGACCCCAAGGAGTAGGCACTGGCAAGGGATGGGAGTGGTGACACCAGAGGGTGCTGAAGTCAGGGAGAGTAAAAAACATGGATCTGGCATGTTTGGAAACTTTGACGCATCTGCTTAAAGACCGAGTGAGAGTCTTCTGTGTTTCCTATGGTTTCTGAAGGAGAGATATGGAAGGGTCTTCTGCCATGCTGCACCTTGAAAATGGTCACCAGAAAAGCCTAACATGTCACTCTGGTCACAAGCTCAATCTGGGAACTTCAATCCCAATGGATAAGCACCCGAAAGCATCTGCACACTTAGCCGTCTATGGTGTGTGCTGCAAGTCACTGGTGTCCCTGCTGCAAACAAGGACTAACGGTGTCTGTCCTTGCTTCTAGGCTGGTGTATCTTGGTTTCAGAGTCTGCTAATGGATTCAGGTTTAGTCCTGCCTGTCAACTGGACATAAGGATTTTTTCCCCTCTTGTTTAAATCCACCTCCATTTCTACACTGGCTAAATTGAAAACATCAGCCGACCCTCCAGAGCTAACCCACTTTATCATGATTTATTTGTGTGAACTCGAGGCTTGCCAAGAAGTGCAGGACCTCTGCCCGACATTAATAATTGCAGTATGGAGAAGAAGCCCATTACATGAGATAATTCTGTACAGGGTTGAATATAGTTAAAGGAGAGAAAGGCTCAGAAAGATGAGATTCTTGCTTCCCACAGATGGGAATGAAGGAATACGAGCTGACAGACATGGATGGGCTACAGAGTTCAGAAATAGTATGAGTGACGTAACCCTTCCCAAGTACTTCCCAAAGATCCCTATAACCAGAATTATTGTACAGCCAAGGAGACCAGATGCTGGTTTAATGCCAGTTCTGTGACCCCTGAATCACAGCACCTCCCGGTTTCTGCAGCTTCGACAGTCCTACCAGGTAGCTCACCAATCTACCATCATTTTACTCTACAGGCAAAATTGGCATAATAAGCATCGAGAACACAAACATCTAATAAAATCATTAGAACGTGATTTGTTTGGGGGCCCTGGTTGCTTTTTTTAACATATAGTTTTGCAATTTTAGGTTTTAATAGCAACTGTGTTAAACAACTGACTCACAAATTCTTAAACTCCTAACAGGTGCCTTTCATGAACCAGACAAGACAACTCCAGTGTGGTGCTGTGCTGTGGGCAGAGAGTACATATGCATCATATGCCTTAAAAAATAATAATCTATGGGCTAAAGCATGTTGTCCAGTGCCCCGGTATTTTTCATCTGTTTTACCTTTTCTGGGATTTGGTTACAGCTTGGACTATGCTCAAAGGAATAGTCCCAGGGCAGCCAGGCTTTCAAGTATGAGCCAACATTCCTGGCCTGTGCCCTGGGCGGAGTCCTCGGGATCCTCCATCTATGGGGTGTGTTTCTGAAACTCACTTTATCATGTACATTTCCACATTCTGTACAATGTTCTTGCCTTGGACAACATGGCATGATCCAGAAGGTTCCATCGCTTTAACCCCTTTAGCCCAGCAGTTAAGAATCTTGGACTCACGTGTAAGACAGTCTTTTATCACACACCCAGTCTTCTAGAGTTGGAGGAAGGTGAGGCTAAACATGACACTGCCTCCACAAGGCACTTTCAGTAGTGGTTTAGAAGGAAAGGCCAGGACAGTGTGGGCAGGAACTTGCCTGTGTTGGAAACTGCTGGCAGTGAGAGGGAAAGGAACGTGGCTGGTGCCGTGAGGTCTACTCTCTGGGCCACCCATCCCCCAGAACCTATGCAGTCATTTGGAGAGTCTATCATCTGACAGAGAAAAGGGCACAGTGAATTTCCAGTTCTTCTGCTAGTTAGTGACTGTCAACTTAAAAGATCTAGAATCACCTAAGGGTTAAGCCTCCAAGTAATACCTCTGAGGAACATATCTAGGTTAACATAGCCTCTAGGGGTGTCTAGGAGGGATTCTCTTGATTAGGTTGATTGATCTGGGAAGATATACCCTAAAAGTGGGTGGTAAAAATACTACCTGAGCACCAACATCCATCTCCCTCCAATTCCTGACTGCTAATGCAATGTGGTCAGCTGCCTCAGACTCCTTCTGCACCACTATGGACTGGACCCTCTCTCCAGTCTTTTAGCCAAATAAACCCTTGCTCCCGGAAGTTGCCTTTGCCATGGTGCCTTGTCACAACAACAAGAAAAGAAATGAAAGCAGTACTTACATGTGGGAGGGAACTTACCAATCAAGGGCTCATTTCTTCACACTGGGAGAAAAACAGGTTCAGTGTCTGAGCCCCAATTCTGCACATTAAAGCCTAGCTCCTTCTCACAGGCGGAACCCAAGTCCACATTCAAGATGGAAATTCTAAGCTTGATTTGTACAGACAGCAGGAAGTGGCTGTGGAGTGGTCAGGACACAGACCCAGCATTGACAGTATGAATGGCAGAGTCCAGTGACCAAGTCCTTCATAGACAGCTCTCTCACACACATTGCCTCATGCCTGGACCTCAGCACTTGGATTAGGGTGGAAGGAAGATGTCTTGCTGAGGGTTCTGGGAATTTCAAGTACAAAGCCCATTTCTAGATGGTCAGCCCCAGGAGAGTCCACATTGTTACATGGTTAGATGAGAGGCTTCTGGGAAGCTGGTAGCCTCTTGCAGCTGGCTACCCATGTCTTCGGGATCTGGGCCTTCTAATTTTTCTTACTTCTCTCAGTAAGGGTAGAAAGCAGTCAGCTAATCAATGGGAAGTTATGGGGGCTTCTGATTTCTGAGGAATGTGGGAACCTCAGCTAAGGATGATGGGTGTCCTGATGAGGAGACTAAAATGACCAGAAGGTCAAAGGAACATCCTGCTTTTTGTTATTTTATGTTTAGAATGTGATGTTATTTTTTAAAAAATATTTTTAAATTTTAAATTTGTATTGTCAACTATATATGTGTTCGTCAGTGTAGGGGTGTGTGTGTGTGTGTGTGTGTGCGCGCGCGCGCGCGCGCGCGCGCGCGTGTGCGCGCTCACACATGCGCACGCACATGCGCAGGTGCGAAAGTGAGCATGTGTGAGTGCTTGCCTGTCTGTCTGTGAAGGGATTTTGTATCTCACTATCCATCAGTGGTCTATAAACACTGATAGCTTTTGTATCGTGGTTGTTGTGCTTAATGCTGTCATGAATACAGGGGACCATGGTCTTTGATAAGAGCTGATTTCATTTCTTTTGGGTTTCTCCATTCCTCAAAGAGTGATACAGAGTCCTGTGGTTTTCTTGTTTAATTGTTTTTAAGGAGCAGCTTCCCTTACCCTGATCCATGTGTGTTCAGGAGACTTCTTCCCCAGGGCTCTTTCTGTGCTTTGGATATGTCTGAGGCTTTTGGCTTGGCTCTACGGTGTAGAAGTGTCTGGGCTTCTCAGTTCTGGCAGCTGGGAATGAAGTCCTTCTTTCCTGTGCTCACATAGCGGAGTCTGTAGGAAGACATGAGATCAATGCAGGAACAGCTAAGAGCATGGGTACAATTGACCCGCTCAGTGACAAGGAAAAGTGCTCACACAGTAGAAGAATGGCAAAAAGTCAATTCCATTTTTGAAAAATCTGTCAGATTAATTAAAATACAGTGTAGTACAGGAGAGCTAATTAATATCCCCTCAGCCTTGCTCTCCTTATCTCCTCCAGCTTTGCTCTCTCCAGCCCCTCCTTCGCCCAGCGGCAGGGACTGCTGCCTTTGCCTGACGAGAAAGTTAAGCGCTGGGTAACAGTGAGGTAAACTGACACAAGCAATTAGTGTCTGTTTCTAGAACAAATAGAAACCAACTGGCTATTAACGCTGTCATTTTTAATCCTCTTAAATTATTTGATTAAAATAAAAACACAGAAGCCCAAAGACCAAAACACTTTATAGCATAATGGACCTTTAAGAATTGTCTAATTTTATTTTGCATATTGTCAAAAACAAAAGCAGGTCCTGGGCCTCGCATGAAGACATTTGTAGAAATTGCTAAAGCTGTGACACCAAATTACCTGAGCGATTACGCAGGGACATTTGACTGGCTCTCCTGTCAACATGTAGGAAGCATCTACTATGGTTATTAACCATTCTTGATTGGCTAAGACAGCCCAGATTCCCAGGGGGAAAGTTTTAGGATGAAAAAATATAATCAGAGGGGACCCAGAGAAGACAGAAGCCAAAGGATTCCAAAATGGACTACCGTGGGTAGGATTGTTTGGGGGGTCTGCACAGAGGCTGTCAAATCGTCTGTCTGCAGCAATTATTCTGATAAATGTGCCACATGGTTGCGTCTTAGCACTTGCATTATTTCAGTTTGCCAACAGGAGCACAAGTCTCTATTTGAGTTTAGTGTTAGTGCAGATGAATAAGAGAAACACATGACTTTTCAGTCACAAGGTCTGTGTGAGAAAACCCTTCTACATTTGCCATGCTTTCTCACATGAATCTTGGGATGTCATCTGTTGCTCTGTGGAGAAGTTATCTTTAACTTTTTAGCAACTGGCTATCATATTTCTATGTTTTCTAAAAGAACAACCCTGTGGTGACTTTCACCAGTGTAAAGCATCTTTGTCAATATGGTGACTTTGATCCCTAGGAGTCATCACCATCACCTTGGGGGCTGTCTTAGTTACTTTTCTCTCGATGTGACGAAACACCGTGACCAAGACAACTTGTGGAAGAGTTTCTTTTGGTTTATGGTTGCACAAGCTTAGAGACTATAAAGACAGGGACACTGGGGAAGGCACAGGTGGCAGCTGGAACAGGAAGTTGGGAGCTCACATCCAAATGGCTAGAAGCTTTTCATCTCAGCCTGTTCCTGTGGCACACTTCCTTCAGCACAGCTGTGCCTTCAAAACCTTCCCAAATACTGTCACCAGCTGGAGACAAGTATTCAAGGACTTGAGCCTGTGAGGGACATTTCTCATCCAAGTCACCACAGTGGCTTTTTACCAACAGGAAGAAGTAACTTTACTTTGGTGACCTTGGCCAATAGAAATACCTACACCATCTTGGTAACCTTCTACAATAGATAGCATCTTCCTGTGTTGATACTCAACAAAGGAAAGCATTATCACCACAGTGACCTTCACCAGTGCAAAGAGTGTCATCACAGTGACCTCCACCAGCTGCAGCATCTTCAGCAAGTGCATAGGGGCTAGCATGTAGGGGCTGCTTAAAATCAGAAGGCACTTTCAGCCAACAAATGAGAACAAAAATTGTAAAGCATTTTCTTTTTCAGTTAGTAGAGACAATTTCCATTTAAAAAGGTCCAGTTAAGATTTAGTTGAAGAGAATAATGAGTTGGCTAAATTGAAAACAACTCTCATGTTAAACAATCGAATAAACCTGCAAGCAAAGTTTGGAACTCTGGTGTGGCCTGAAGTAATCTAAATTCATCCATGGTGAGGGCATTGTTTTGTGCTAGATAGCTTGCATGATACAGAGTTTTGTACAGTCTGTGTTAAATTCTTGAATAGGATTTTAACCTAAATATAGTTAAGTTTGCTAAATATAGTAAGCCCCAAACAGAACCAGATTTAAATGCAAGCCTCTTCTAGTCTCTTGACAGAAGGGCACTCAGGGACAGCACAGAGGGCTGCTGAGCCATAACAAGGAAGGTCCCTGCTCAGATGGCAGCACCCCTCAGGAACAAACTCTCTCCTACCCAGAGGAGGTAGGTGCACACGGTGAGAATACCTGGAAGCCAACAAAACTTAAGCCTTAGTCCCAGTAACTTCAGGCTGCATGGAGGTATGAACAGAAAAGCTGCTGACAGCTGTCTGTCATGGGCTATTATTTACATATTGTGTATCCCTGAGCTAGGTGCTTACACTGGTGTTTCAGTATGCCTCCCAGTAAAATGGGAATAATAATGAGGACTTGGAGGCAATATTTTTAAGAGCATCATAAATCTAATTAATGACTGGGAACCATGTAGATCTGAACAGCTGGAGAAGTAGGCACTTGCTAGTGATGATAACACATGTGGTAAAGGCTCAGGAAAGGGAGGCAGCCAGTGTCAGGGGCCCATTGACTGGAAGTCCAGCAGTAGTCTAGTTGGCCAATTGGCCATTCTAGTTGCAGAAACAGAGGATCATGTCTTACTAGTTGGAGACTCAACTTAGATGTCTCCATTGCTCAACCGCTCTGTAAGGACCTATGTCCTGGCTGGTTTACCTCTGCAACATCAGGACCCAGCAGGATTCCTGGCACAGAGCAAACCTTCCCTAAGTGGCACTGGGTGAGGGGTTGTAGCACTAAAATCAAGGATGAATCCTGATCCAGATTCCATTGGCACAACTGTGTCCTCTCAACCCATCCTGAATATAACTTCTGCCCTTGTCCTGTGCTACTGGCTCTTGCCTGTGAGTTCCTTCTTGTTTTGTTGGTGTTCAGTTTTCTTCTTCCCACCTCTAACCAACTGAGAACACTTTGTTCTTACATATGGAAACTCCCCAGGTTCCTTTTCATACTTGAGCCTTCTGACTTGTGTAGCTGAGCTGTGAGGACCGGGACTCCTGGGCTATCTGCCCCACTTTCTTTCCTGTTACAAGTTGGACTGAGTGTGTACCCCAGGGTTCTGCTGCCACTAGGAGTTGGGTGGCCATTGGTCCTGCTTCCTGTGGGCAGTTCTCAGAGGATTCACTTGCTGATGAGTTCCACACCATCTCATCATGCTCTTCTAGCCAGGCTCTGTGTAGGCTGAGCAAAGATGGATGTGGGGTGGGGTATGGGCTCCTCACAGTCCCAGAGTAGAGCATCTCCCAGGGCGACCAGTCCTGGTTTCCAAAAGTAGAGAAATACCATTGCATTCATCATGGTTAGGGTTCTAGTCTAGCCATGTAGCCATGTAGACTAGGGTTCTAGTCTAGTCTAGGCTAGTCTAGTCTAGCCAAGGATCCCTTGGGTCCTCCAGAAAGGACAGGACATCCAGAGGAAACTAAATGACTCGTGTACATCACAGTAAACTCACTCTGCCATAATCCAGGGAGTATGGGATGGGTGGTGTGTCCCTGGTCACCATAGAGAATGACCCAAAAGCACTGACCCTTCCCCTAACTGCCAGGCTTTTGTCTCCACCTTGACCTTGACCTCTGAACCTCACTCCCCATTACTCCACCATTCTCAGTAACACCAACTTTACTTTTCCAAAGGAAACCTTTCTGCTTTTCTTGAGATGTGGCAGGGAGAGGTTCTCATGGTGCCAACTTTTTAGCTTCTGTCAGAGGATGCGAAAGATGAGAGAGCACATTCCCACAGTGTGTGGAGAAGAGCTGAAAGCCTGCAGAATGCAAACCTATGGCAGCGGTTTGGGTTTGCGATGGCACCTCAATATAATATTGCATTCCCCACCATTCTTTGTTCTTCTGAGATTCACTTTTCCAGCTTTAGACTGAGTGTATATGCTATTGCTAGTGTGATACAAAGTGTTTCTGTGTGGATGCTGGTGCTCTGGGCTCTCTCTAACTTTGACTTCTTCATCTCTGCAGTTGAGGGGCCTTTGCTCTATCTCCAGAAACCCCTGCACGTGAATTAGCCATATTTCACTAAGCTTCTTCCCTCTTGAGTGACTCTTCAAGGACAGAGGTAGTGACTTTGGCTTTACTTTTCATTTCCTGTGGAACTTGAGCATACAAACCTCACGTGCCTGTTGAATGGGTTTAGAAGGGTGTCTAGATGTGCTTGTATTTTGTAGGTTAAATGGGGGATCTTCAGGCAGAGAGCAAACAAACAAAGAAAAGCATTCCCAGGTTGAATAAGGTGGTTCTGAGAAGATACTTGTAATGGAGTCCAGTGTTTTCAATGGAGAGAGAAGCTGCTGGCTGCTTCTTCCAGCCAGCCTGGACACATGGAGTAAGCTGCCTCCTATGGGATGCCCCAGGTAGGTAATAGCCAAGGCTGAGGCTTCATCTATACCAGTTTTTCTGCTCTTGTAAAACAGCATTTCAGTTTCTTTGTTTTCTTCTCTGAAGACAATTAACTTTCAGTTCTTAGAGGCAGTGTACGGCTAAAGCCCACAAGGAGGCTGGGGGTTTCAGATCTTTGTCACTCAAAAGCTGCCTTATAGAGTCTTACAGGCATGGTTCTCATTCTTGGAAGATACATGATGCTCTGAAGGACCAGAGACAAGACTGTCCAGCCCCATGCTTCACAGGGATGTTGACTTAATCCTAGTGTTCCTAGCAATTAAAGCAGTATATTTGGGTAGGGAATTTTAATTGAAGAAATATAAAATGTTCATTGGTATAATGTGCACATTAATTTAATATAATATGAATAAGAAGTCACTGGAGACGGGAGCTGCAAACAGCCCCCGAAGGGCTATTGCTATGACGGGTTACAGAAGCAAAGCCTTGTTAACCCAGTGGAAGGAAGCTCCCTGTTGCAGTTGCAAAAAAGCAGAGACAGCTGGGTGGCCAGCTAGGACTTCCTGTATTCCAGTTAGGGACAGTGTCCAGTCACAAAAAGTTCAAGGTACAGCTAAGGTACCTCCAGAGATCAAGGTGGATAACATTTGTTTCTCACCCTAATAGTGAAGGCACAAAAGACTGATGGAAGTTTCAGGCTATGTTGGTATTTGCTTTCACCATAGAAACCACTTGGCAATAACAATAATGGTGAGACAATAAAGTTTTTTAGCCCAGAAAATAGAAAAGGCTCAGTTCAGAAATGCAGGTAGTCTGTTTTGAAATGTAAGACCACGCACATGTGGACCACCAGTTTTGTCCACACTGAAAGCAAAATCCAATATACTTACTACAAATGGGTAATACCTGGAAATTGATCTAGAAATATCTAAAAGCCCCTTTTAGGACTCTTAGAGCCCCAGCTATGTATGAGTTGGCAGAGGCTGGCAAGCCTGAATTCCTTACCTCAGAGGAGCACATGGCAAAGGCTTCGGGCTGCTTTCCACGGGTGTTAGATCAACAGGTATTAACCACAACCCTCTGTTGCACCAAAAATAGATACTGTGGTTTTAGGTGAGTTCCTCTCTGGAGCTCATTTCCAGTGATTAAATCGGCTTTTCCTAGAAACATTGGCTTACTCCCATTTTCACATTCAAAGTTGCCAAAAATGAGACATTTAAATCAGTTGCAAGCCTTCTCAGCCATGCATCAGTCACATGTGTCTGCCAGCAAACGAGTAAAGTAATGAGTCTGTTAACCTGGTGGGTAATTCAGAGCCTCACAAAGCTCATGCTCCATTATCTCAAACGTGTTCTACAGGACTGTCTGAGCTGATGGCTACAAGCCTCCTGATGGCTATCATTGAAACACTGTCCTTGTACTGGGGAGGGGGACTCAGTTTGTCCCCTGCTATGCCTAGTGTTGCAAGTAAGGTAATTATGTCTCCCTGGCCTTTGACTCTATCTTTGACAAGCTGAGGCTTGTCTTGTAGCTGTCTAACAACTGCTCCGGGTCCCATCTTCTTTTCCTGTGTACATGTTGAACTTTACTCCATCCTTCATGGGTTTCCACCCACAAATATATCTTAAAAGCAGGGGGCATTCTCTCATTTTTAGTGAAAACACGGAGACCTCTGGATCTCAACCAACCATCTGTCCCTCCGGCCCTCACCTCCATCTCAGTATCGTATCCTCTGCTCACACAGGTCTGGGCCCTGGGACGTCAGATATGGAAGGCAAGAGGTTGTAATGCTATGAGATGTGGCATGGATGTCTGGTGAGAGAAACAGGTGATGAGGGTGGGAACAAAAGTACTGGGGAATTCTGGTTCTGTAATGGGCCTCTCATCCATCTTGTAAAAGAAATGCTCAAGGGTGACAAACTTGTCACCAATATCCAATGTGCCATAATTGCTTCATGGGCTGGACAGTTCCTCTGCCAGCCTTTTTCTTTTACCTAGTATCTAGGCAACCTTTCATGGGAAACTGATCTATACGTGATCTTCTTTTCACTATTGAAATTAGATAATTCTAAGATTTCTGTTTTTGGATGATGGACCCCTTCCAACATCTTCCAACTCATATCTTTCTTCTGTGTAATCAGAAGAAAGTAAACAGAATCTATGCAAGGGCACAAAGTCTCTCCCCGCCCCTCTCTTGCCCTTGCTTTGTCTTGTAAGCATAAAGTCTCTCTCACAGGCATAAAGTCTCTCTCTTTCTCTCTATCTCTCATGTGTGAGAATGCATGGGTATATATATGAGTACTCAGTTCTCACACTCATCCCAGAATTCTTACTGGCTACCTTTATTGTCAACTTGATAGACTCCAGAGCCACCTGTGAAGATGGGAGCTCCTTTGAAAACTGCCCAGATCAGACTGGCTTGTGAGATGTGTTTTGACTGGCAATTGATTTAGGAAGGCCCAGCACACTATGGGCTGTACTATCTCGAGGCAAGGGGGTCCTTGTCTATATAAGAAAGCTAGCTGATGTGAGCCAGAGAGTAAGCCAGCAGGCAATGTTCCTTCATAGTTTTTACATGAGTTCCTTCCCTGACTTCCCTTGGGAATGGACTATAATCTGGAAATATAAATCAAATAAACTCTTTCCTCCCCAAGTCACTTTTAGCATGAGTATTGTATCACAGCAACAGAAAAGTGACAAGAATACTAGCTAAAATGCTACTGGGAGAAGAAACCAGGCTTTGGAACATCCTCTACCATGGTTCAGCTGTGTGTTCCACCTCTGTGCTGGTTACTTGTCTTCCCTTGAAGAGATAGAAAACCACATGGGGCAAAGAAGGCTTTGCTGGAACAGCTAGCCCTGCCTCCTTCAGGGATCTACTTTCAGGAGAAACACATTTTCCAATGACAAGAAAGCCAGGGCAGTAAAGGACCAGCATAAAGAAACCCCATGCCTGTTCAGGTGGCAGATGCAGCCCTTGTTCTGCTGGGCATAGCTGAGGGTGCTTTGCAATGGAAATGGATCCCAGACAATGCTAAAGGAATAAATGAGCTGAGGCCATATCTGAAGATACCCTGTGGCAACATGGACCTATTTTCAAACACTTCCTGAAAAGTGACCTCTTCAGCATGTAATGAGATTAATTTTCTCATTATTTGTTTTTAGTTTAGTTTTGTTTTTTTCTTAAAGAAACTGGTCACATGGTAAGGGCCCAGCCATTACACATTCAGCTGGTATTCATGGAAATAGCAGTCATCATAATGAATTCATTTGGTATTCATGCGGCTGTCATATGCACTTGCATAAAGATACTTTTGTAATGCAGCCTTCCTTTGCCTGGACGCCTTTGTATGACTCTAGCTATTTCATCTCATCTGATTCCACAGCCTCCGGGAGGGAGTTTCTCTCAGTATCTGAGGCGGGCTTTGTGTCCCATTCTGCTAAAATGCTTAGAAAACATCTCATGCCTCACAGATTCACCCCTACTTGAGTCAAGCAAGACCCATGGCCTTCAGCTCCCCCTCTCCTTATTCCAGCACCCCATTTGGCTCATTGAGCATTGTATAGTCCCTAAGTATTGATTGAATGATTGCATTGTTGGACACATACCAAGGATACTCTCAACTCAGTATGCCCAAGCCATTATGGACAAGAAAAACAAGGTGAGCTCCTGCCCTTGTCCCTGAATGTGATTTTGACAGCTCATCTTTGACAAGGACTTACCATTCAGGTATTTAGTTCCCATGTCAACACCTATCAGCATTGGCTTAATGAGGAAGATGAGCAGCAAATTACTGAATCCTAGAAATTCAAACTTTTTTTTTTGAGATAAGGTCTTACTATGTATCCATGACTGACCTGAAACTGGCTGTGTATCATGGAATTTGCAAACATCTGCCTACCTCTACTCCCATGCTGGGATTAAAGGGATATACCAATATGACCTGCTAGAAATTTAAAACAAAACTGCCTGTGTTATGCATCTTGAGTGACACAAGTCTCAAAGTCCTTCTCATGTTTTCTGATGTGTGGCTTTTCTGCTTTTACTGATACAACTAAAAGACTGGAAAATAGATTATTGCAGTTGGCCTGGAGTCAGGTGTAGAAAAGTTTGAAGGTAATTGACAAGATACTCACAGCTTATGGTAGAAAAAAATTGATTATTTGAATTGATTCTTTGCTCTGCTCAACAATCCAAAACAAATGGTGATTGTCTCTCACTTCACGACTGGGAAATATTTGGCTCCACAAGCTAAGCACTAGGCCTGGAGATGCAGCTCAGCTGGTCTAGTGCTTGCACAGTGTACTGGAAACCCTGGCTTCCACCTCCAGCGCCACATAGAGGGGACATGATGTCTCACGGCTATGATCTTAGCACTTGGGAGGTGAGAGGCAGAAGGACCGTAAGTTTGAAGTCATTCTCAGCTACAAGCCCGTAGGAGATATGTGAAACTGTTGAAGTAAGGGAGGGAGGGGGGAAAGGAGAGAGGGAGGGAGGGAGGGAGGGAGGAGGGAGGAGGGAGGAGGGAGGAGGGAGGAGGGAGGGAGGGAGGGAGGGAGACAAAGGGAAGGGAAAGAAAGGGCATTTGGCTTGGTGGCATCAGAATAATAGTCTCAAGTGCATCTGCCTCCTTGGTAAGGACACCTGTTGGCTCTGCCTCACTTGACCCCCAGAAGAGGAGAAGTCTTCATTTGATGAAGAAGGCAAGCAGGTCACTGTAGTGTGCTGTCTGACCCCCAGAAATCAGGAGTTTCCCTGACCTGCCCATCTCTGCAGTCTAGGGAGAAGCATGCCCTCAGAAGCCCTTATGGACACCCCAGAGTCAGTGCAAAGGTAAATTTCCCTCAGGGTGTCTCTCCAAGGCCCACATCTTGAGACAGCAACAAAGTCACAGCTCCAGGGCCCAGCAGTCCAAGAGTCTGGAATCGCTAAGCCGAGCCTGTGGAGGACCTCTCAGAAGAGGCAGGAGTAGGACAGAGACCAAGTACACAGGGGACTTCCTGCCATTCTCATCACGATTGGTCTCCTATGTTTTCCCTTCCCTAATCAGATGCATTACCACATATTTAGTTTAATTACCATATCAGATGGAAATTCACTTTTACTGATACAATTAAAAGACTGGAAAATAGCATATTACAGGAGGCTTGGAGTCAGATGAACAAAAATTTGAAGGTAATTGACATGATACTCACACCCTCTGATAGGAAAATTGATTATTTGAATTGTCTCAGGGGCATTTCTTTGCTTGCTTTTTCCATGCAGCACCTCCATCCCCAACCCCAGCAGCCAAGTGACAGGCAGAAATTGCTACACTATCCTGTCTGGATCTCAGCAGGACTCAGGTTGGTGACTACTCAGGCTCCATGGAAGGGGTGTGTACCCAATGCCCCCAGTCGCTTTGGCATTACTCCTTATTCTCTGTCAGACATAGCTGCTCTCAGAAAACATTCCATTGCAATTAAATTGTAACAAGTCCATTGGACAGATTGTCCTCAGTACAAAGACCTCCACACACTTAGTGAGTTTGCCCTTCACCATAGCTACTGGGTGATGTCTAGTTTTTCATGTCTTTAGGAATTAAGTCTTTTCTCTATCAGTACATTCCAATGAAAAGCTGTTCAAATATGTACCAGATATCTTCACATGACACTGAAATGGCCCGTCTCTCTACCAGGTGAGTGTTATTAATTTCTTCACAAAATATCTGAACAAGATTTTTCAATTAATTTTTTTCCTGTTGTGTTTGCCTCCACCTGACACCACAGATGTGATGTTGTCTTTCTCACAGCTGGAGACCAACTAAAACGACCTCTGGGATAATTCGAATATGTCAAGGACCAGAAATGTGGCATTTAAAACCTGAGAATTCCTAGATTTGGGAGGGAGCTTTGCCCTTTCCTGCAGCTCCTTTCCTAGCTCACTCAAACAACTCCTGCCGTTTCCTGACCTACCCAATTAGTGCTCAAGTGAGGAGGTTGGAAAACAAGCTCAGGTCCCCTCTGTGGCTAATACCTTCACTTAAGGGACCTTGACCCAGCCTTCTCATGGCACACAGAGTGACTGAGGAAGAGTTCCACAATGGTTTAATTGCAGTTTGTATGCTAATCCTGCTGGTACACTCTCTCTCAAGTCCTGACCCATCTTAAGCCTTCATTACACCCTGCCTGAACGACATATCCTTATGCCTTATGTTCACTCTAGTGTGTGCACATACATGATGAACATATGTGGGACTGTCCTTGACACTTCCTCCTTAACACAAGGCTAATGACAATAGTATAGCCTCTGCATTTATTTATTGCACCTGCAACACATTACACAATAGTTAAGAAATAAATCCACTCGGGCTGATGGCTGTACCTTACCTACCAAGACTGGCAGAGCAGGTAGTTTGAATCTAACATTTTCAGAAATGAAGTTTAGTTTAGGACCCAGCTTCTCCAGCTTTTGTAATCCTGTATGAAGGTACCTGAATCTGAGGGTCCTGGAAAAAAAACAGAAACAGTAAGTTTTTCTAAATGTGCAATAACCAGAAATCAATTCCAAGTCAAATGTGAACCTGAAGTGTTTCTGCAACACACAGTAGGGTTGCCTTGTGCAGTTTCACTGCAGCCCTGCCTGGTTCTGAACACACAACATGCCCACTGTGCATACTACACCATGCCAACAAATGCTGCCTGAAACACTGCAGCTCAGACTTGAGACAATTCATTGTTATGAACTGCAGCTTTGACTGTACATACAGAACACTCTGTTCTTACATAAGTCACTGAACACATCGATGTTAGGTATTAATTATTATGTAAGTGTCAAGTTCATGCATGTTTGGACTGTGTTGTGTTGGAATGTTCGATTTTAAAATTTGCTGTTTGAAGAACTATAAAGATGGGCTCAGAGGTTAAGAGAACTGGATTCTCCTCTAAAAGATCTGGATTCAATTCCCAGCACCCACATGGTTGTTCACAACCATCTTTAATTCCAGTACCAGGGGATCTAATGCCTTCTTCTGACCTCTATGGGCATCAGGCAGCACACATGTGATGCATAGTCACACATGCAAAACACACATATACATTTTTTTAAGTTGTTAGAGTTGAGTTACTGACTTAAATTCATTAACAAAAGAGCATTCAATAAATTTTGGTATGGGATTAAGATGAAATTTCAAGCAATTGCTTAAATGACCCCAGACATTCCTCTGCCATTTTGTATTATGTATTTATGCAAAACTGTGTTTTCGGCACTGATTATTGTAAAATCAAAATACCAGTCAACTCTGAAAAACACTAGAGATGCTCTTCGTCCTGCAGGATCAAATATTCAGCCAGGATTGAATTATTTATGTAAAATAAACAAGCACATCATCTCATTAGTATGCAAATTAGCTTTCATCTTTAATAAGTGGTAAAAAATTATGTGTGTACCAAAGAATTGTTTTAAAATATATTTCTTCATGATATACAACCAATAAAGGTTTGATACCTGTACCGTCGCTCAGGCAGCTTGGAGAAAAGACTTATTGTTACACCTATTTTATATGCTTTTATACCCAGGGTCACAAGGGCTACTCTAGTGAAAGGGGATCATGATTGAAAAGCTTAAGAAACTGTGTCAACAGCTAGAAGTGCTGATCTGCTTGGCTTCCCCAACACAGGGAACCTCCTCTTTCAAGTTGTTCTCTGAACTTGAAAGGGCATGGGCATAGTGGTCTCTAATGGAGTCTGTCCAACTGTATTGGTGAAAACAGTGCAGTGTTAGATGTGCTGAGGCTGTTCTCTCCTCCATTGTTGCTTTCAAGTTCTGTCTTCACTGCCATTCTAAGAAGGTATTCTGTTCAAACTTTGAATTGTGTAGTCAGTTAAAATAATGCATCAAGCATCTACTCTGAGCAATGCCAATTATTCATTTATTCATTCATTCATTCAAGAAATGGTTCCAGGGCTCTTTATGGAAATCTCTGGCAATTCTGTAAAAGAAAAATGCATGCTGCATTCAGCCCTCGGATTGTCACTGGCCATCAGGTAAATGAAAACTATAAAGTTGTTTGCCTCAGGTGCCATGCTTCCATGTTCCACAGCTGAGTGACCCTCATGTACCAGCTTCAGGACTGGGGCAGCATGGACTTTAACCTTCTAAATTACTTAACATGTGACTTGCTAGTGGTTAAAATAGTAAACCTGACTGCATAATAACCATTATCACAGGAAACATGCTTAGTGTTCTGTCAGTCACAAGGCTGCATTCATCAGCACTTTCCCCTCAACCATCTTTAATTGAAGGTCTGTTCCCATATGCTCTCATCCTAGAGCCTGCAATCAAGGTAGATGTTGACCACTGATCTTTCCACTCACAGTACCTCTTCAACTAGGTGAGAGACTCACAGGAATCCAAAGAGGATACAGCCATGGGATGTCCATTCAATGTGAGTCACCCTCCCCAACAATCCATGGTGGGTAAGAATGATTCCATGCTGGAGGGATAGCACAGCCATTAAAGGCTAGGCTCACAACCAAATATATAAGAATGATTCCATGCAAGAAGGCCCTAACACTCACAGGCAAAGCCACTGCAGTTCCAAAGGGCAGAGGAAAGACCACCAAGGCTCTCACTCCAGGACGGAAACTAACCCAAATCTGCCACAACAGGATTACACACTGATAACTTAGGAGAGTCCACTTTGGTAAATCTGAAGCCCTTTTGGTGAGCTTAAGCTGTTTCCTGTTGGATTAACACATAACCACAATTCTTACCCTGAGACATCCTTACTTCAATCTTTAGTTCTCCTTAGTTGACCAACCCCTGACCAATTACAACCATGAAGATGTGACACAGATGAGGCCAGCCATAGTCCATGCTGCTGCTCCATCTACAGGAGAGAAGGTGTAGGTCTGAGGAGGCTGGAGGCTGTGAGTTCAAGCCTGTGCCTTGCTATCTTCCCTGCTATGTGAAGTCTATCTGTCTGTCTTTGTATATCAAAGGACATCCAGTGGTATCTAAAGAAAAGATGAAAGCTGCATGTGAAAAAAGATGACAGTCCTGGTGGTCCTGAGTTACCTTTGCCACTCCTGGGTTCCTGGCTGCCACAATCCTCCTGTTTGTAAACTGATTGTGTTGATTTTATGTTTGTAAACTATATTAATATTATATCTATTGCTGTGATAGATACCATGATCAAAAGTAACTTGGGGAAGAAAGTATTTATTTGGCTTACACTTCTAGGTGCAAGTTCATCACTGAGAAAAGTCAGGACAAAAACTCAAGCAAGAGTGGAGACAGGAATCATGGAGGAACACTGCTTACTGGATTTCCTGAGGCCAATGTTCAGCTATCTTTTTTTTTATATAGCCCAGGCCTGTCTGGGCCTGTCTAAATATGAACTTGCATCCGGCTGGGCCCTCCTGCATAAATTAGCAGTCAAGAAGCCTCACAAACATGCTCATAGGCCAATCTAATAGAAGCAATTCTTCAACTGTGGTCTCTTCTTCCCAGATGTGTCAAGATGAAAACCAAGATTAGCCATCACTATGACCTAGCTCCCTGTCCCACTCTGGGAACTGATGCATTCATGTTTACATGACGTATTTCATTGAGATGTCTGTTAAAATAAACAATAAGATTCCTGACCATTGGCAGTGGTTAGGTGCATTTTCTAGAGGGTCTAGATTGCTCTGTACTTCAGTGGTCTGAAGAAGGGGGCCCAGCCCAACCTTCCTACCCAGTCCACTTGGGGAAAGAGCTTTTGTGTACTGTTTTCCTCCTATCTCCAGCATGAAGATCATTGCCATGAAGTCATTTCTCTCATTGGAATATTGCTAAGTGTCACTGGGTGGGGATGGATAACCCCTCTGAGCAAGCTGGTGGTAAGATGGCCATTCTTACTATGTTAATTCTAGCAATCCATGAGCATGGGAGATCTTTCTGTCTATGATTTCTTTCTTCAAGGTTTTAAGTTTTTAATTATACAAGTCTTTCATTTGCTTGATTAGAGTTACTCCAAGATATTTTATATTATCTGAGGCTATTACAAAAGGTATTTTGGTTCCTGATTTTTCTCAGTCCATTTGTTGTTTGTATTTAGGAGAGGTACTGTTTTTTAAGAGTTAATTTTATATCCTGCTACTTAGCTGAAAGTGTTTATCTACTGTGTTTCCCAGTGGAAATTTTAGGGTTGATTATGTATAGTATCACATCATCTGAAAATAAAGATACCTTGACTTCTTCCTTTCCAATTTGTATCCACTTTATCTCTTTCAGTTATCTTATTGTTGTAATTAAGAGTTTAAGTACTATATTGAATAGATATGGAGAGAGTGGATAACCATATCTTGTTCCTGATTTTAGTGGAATATATTGAGTTTCTCTCCATTTAAGTTGATGTTGGCTATGAGTTTGCTGTAAACTAGCTTTATTACATTGAGGTATGTCCCTTGTATTCCTACTATCACCAAGACTTTTATCAAGAATGTTGTTAGATTTTGTCAAAGGTCTTTACTGCACCAAATGAAATAATCCTGTGATTTTTGTCTTTCAGTTTGTTTTTATGGTGGGTTATGTTTATCAGTTTACATAGTTGGACCATCCTCAAATCTATGGGATGAAACCTACTTGATCGTGATAGATGATCTTTTTGATGTGTTCTTGGATTGAGTTTGCAAGTATTTTACTGAAAAAAATTGCACCTATGTTTATAAGGGAAAATGGTCTGTAATTCTCTTTCTTTGTTGGGTCTTGATCTGGTTTGGGTATTTGGGTAACTGTGGTCTTGAAAAACAAATTGAACAGTCCCTTCTGTTTTTATTTTGTGGAATAATTTGAGGAGTATTGGCATTAACTCATCCTTGAGAGTCTGGTAGAATTCTGCACTAAAACAATCTGGTCCTGGGCTTTATTGTATTCTAAGGTTGGGGGTTGGAAGACTTTTAACTACCGCTTCTATTTCACTAGGGGTTATAAGTCTGTTTAAATTGCTAATTTGATCTTGATTTAACTTTAGTAAGTGGTATGATTCTAGAAATTTTATATGTGTCTTTTATATTTTCCAATTTGGTGCTGTCCTCAAATTGCATAATACCTCTCATTTGCAAAATACCCCTTTGAAAATGTCTATTATTGAAAGCATAACTATGAGTGGCCAAACTACCAGAGAACCCTGTTTTTCTTCTAGTGTTTTCTTCTATTGCTCTTTCTACTAGAATCCTTGGCTTTGCTTTTGTCTGCTTGGTTTGACTTGCTCTGCTTACCTTATCTGGAAAGTTTCTCTCACTGACATTCAGTAGTGGAAGTCCTGGATGTGCAGGAAGTCTCTGAGAGACCACTTGTCTGTCACTATTTTTTCTTCTGTATTCTGTCAATCAAGTGTCAGAAAAACAGGGAGGCTGTATTCATTACTTTTCTGTTACTGTGATAAACACCATCACTAAGTCAACTTAAGGAAGAGTTTACTTTGGTTTATGCTTACTGGGGGCTATGTCTGACAGATTAGGAAGCTCACATGCTCAAGCTACAACACAAAGCACACAGAGCAAACTGTGAGTCTATGTATTCTCAAAGCCTGCCTCGAATGACATACTTCATCCAACAATAATCCTCCCAGAAACAGCACCACCAACTAAGGACCAAGTGTTGAAACATATAAGCCAACAGGGGGCATTCTCATACAAAGCACCACAGAAACCACTAGTGAACTTTCAGTTGGGTCTCTGATGTGGCTGGAGCTGTGGTCAGGGCTTTGTCCTTTTCTCATCACCATTTCACCAACTGAGACTCTTTGACCTTCATTTCCCCTAATGATGAATGCTAAGATCTCTTTTGTCACAATCATTTTTGGAAAGTAATGACAGGGATAGAAGTCTATAGATGCAGCCCCTGCAATGGTGTATTATCCCCACCTAACAAGCACCAATGGAGCCTGGAATGTCACAACTGTGTCTCCACTTCCTACAAAGATTTGTGACTCTGAAAGAGGCAATGTTTTAACTGTCTTAGGATTTCTTTTTCTTTCTTTCTTTCTTTTTTTGGTTTTTCGAGACAGGATTTCTCTGTATAGCTTTGGAACCTATCCTGGCACTCACTCTGGAGACCTCGCTGGCCTCGAACTCACAGAGATCCACCTGCCTCTGCCTCCCGAGTGCTGGGATTAAAGGCATGCGCCACCAATGCCAGGCGTGTCTTAGGATTTCAATTGGTGTGACAGAACACTATGATCAAAAGCAACTTGGAGAGGAAAGGATGTTTTGTTTGTTTGTTTTTCATCTTATAACTTGTCCATCATCCAAGGAACTCAAGGCAGGAACTGAGGCAGAGGCCATAGTGAGACATTGCTTACTGGTTTACTCCTCATGACTTATTTAGCCTGCTGTATTATAGTACCTAGGACCACCATCCCAGAAGTGACACCACCTAGAGCAAGCTGGGCGCTTCCACATCAATCATCAATCAAGAAAATGCCCCATCGGCTTTCCCACAGGCTAATCTGGTAAGGGAATTTTCTCATTTTGGGCTCCCTCCTCCAAAAAGACTCTAACCTCTATTAAGATGACATTAAAAACTAGCCAGCACAGCAAGCAATTCTACATCTAGGTGAAGTGTCTGAACAAGAAGAGGGCCATTGTTCTAGATATACACAGATGGTCTATCATCATATCTTTGACATTTGACTTGACTTTTTGAGCAAGGCATTATTTCTCAAGACAAGAAAGGTGTTTCTCATTTCCATTCATGATGCAGTAAATCAGGAAAATCACAGGGAAAGGTTTGCACTAAATAACAAGATGAGAAAGTAAATCCCCAAGCACTTAGCACAGGCACAGCTCCCCTTCACGTTGCATATGAGCCTGTGAGGGAGGGACCCCCAGGCCCAAAGGCCCTTCTTCTCTGGAGCTAAAAACTGCTCAGGTCAATAAGAAACACAACCTTGACCACAGCCACAGTCCCCCATGCTGAAACTGACCTTTGATTCTGGCCATCAAAACCTGTTAAAGGAATTTCTAGGTATGCACCCATGTACACTCTTATCATAAGGACAAAAGGGGCTGCTGGCTCCCAGGCTACCTGATGGCTGAGAACCATGCCTGAGCAACTGATTGCAGGGTGTTAATGTCAGCAGCCTGAACAGCAGGCATCCTCCAGAGCACAAAGGACTGGGCCTCTAATTTTCAAAGGGTACCTTTTACTAAGATAAAGCTAATTAGCTGTAATCTTTCCACAAGAAGCCAAAACATGACATTTGCTCTCAATTTTTAACCAGCCATTTGATGGGGCTTGTTTTCGTTTTTATACTTGAATATCTATTTATTTATTTATTTGTATGTTTATTGTGTGTGTATGAGCACACAGCACATGTATGGGGTCAGAGGACAACTTTGAGGAACCAGCTTCCTCTTCCCTTACTGTCTTTTTCCCTTGCTGTGATGCATACCTCAAGCTTGCTGGCTCACAGGCTTTCTGGGTAAATAACCCCTCTTGCCTCTCCTTGCTCTGTAGGAATGCTAGGATTACTTAGGCACAACATTGCATTTGCATTGAGCTCTTTACTTGGAACCTGGGAATTGAACTTGGATCATCAGGCTTGTGCAGCAACACTTTTATCCATTTAGCCATCTCCCCAGTCCTGGAACTGGTTTTGTTTGTTTGTTTGCTTGCTTTTTCTAAATCTGTCTTCCTATGATGATGTTCACACCTTATTTCTTTCTCTACAGTGCTATATATTGCCTGTAGTTCTTCCTCCAGGCTGTCTTATTTGGTCTCACCTTCTGAACAGATTGACATGGCAAGTCACTTTGTGCTATGGGAATGGACCCAATCCTTTCATTTGAAACCTTTTCTTTTGAAGGCTCCAACTGTAAGACTACCATCTTATTTATAGCCACTAATATGTTTCTCGTATGTTAGAAAGGAAAGGCACACTCACTCGTTGAGATCTCACAGCCACGGGACGTGATTGAAGGAGCTGCAGCTCAACCTGTGGATCTTAGTTGGTTGGGTCTGTTTTGATTGATTGTTTGGAATTATATTTATCTGAAAACTTCATGTTGACATTCTTTTCTTTTTACCCCCAAAACATGTTTTGAAGAGAATACTAATTTCCCCTGCTAGGAATTTATAGTAGCCATTGCCTAAGCTAGCCCCAGGTTTTACAGGCCTGTAAGGCGGGTGTAGCCTCATCACTTTGGGAGCCTGGCAATTGTTCCAGCTCCAGCTCCAGCTGCCAGCTTCAGCCAGCACAGATCCAGTTCGTGTTTTCTTTTCTTGTGAGAGCTGTGTTCTCTCCTCCATTATTGTTGCTGTAATTACACAAATGATCTGCTCTACTGTCACTTCTAGTCAAAGGTGTCATCTGAAATTAAAAATTCATGTAAAATCCAGAGAATCAACTTTTTAAGCAGACAGCGGAGACCTGACCAGATTGCATAATGTTTTACTTAACCCTTTTCATCGCTCCTGGCTCAGATTGAGGTTAGGACAGTATGTAGACCCTGCTTGATGTCACTAACCTGCCACCAAAGGACACCTGCTTCATCTGCTGGCACTACCATAACGAAATACCACAGGATTAACAACCCAATATCTCTTGTCTGGTCACCCTTGGGGACTGAAGTCTCACAGCAAGGCACTGACAGTGGTAGGCCTTTTCAGAGTCCTCTCTCCTGGCCTACAGATACCCCTTCCCACCTTGAGTCTCTTTCTACAAGGACACTCATCATCTTGGATTAGAGCCCAACCATACGACTGTGACATTGTCTTGCATTCATTGCCCCTTTAAAAATGCCTTCTCTACATTCAAACACACTCCGAGGTACTGGGTAAGATGTGAACTCTAAGAAAACAGAATTTATTCCACCACAAGGTCGCATATCTCTAAGGAGAACAAACAAGGACATGGGAAATGCCAGTTATCATCAGAGTTCCTCCTTTGAGGGTTCAGCCCTAAGATACAAATCTATAGAAACTAACTAGATAGAGGAGGGAGTGAGGAGCCTGATAGCTTTGTGGGCACCTTAAATACTGGGAATGTAACAGCATGGTAATGAATCTATGTACTCAGGCTTCAAAATACTGAGAAGAATAAGTTCAGGAACAACATGGGAAATCAATACTATTTTGTCTTATTTTTAATTTTAAAACATTTTAAGTGAGATGTGCAAAATTAGCTCCTCTCTGTCACTGGCCTGCACTTCTGTGTATTTTATACATACAGAGTGGTGTAACCATTGCCACAATCAGGACAGCCACAACACCCCAAATGGTCCTCTTCTGATCCTTTGCACATACCCCCTGGAACCTTGGCAGCCACCAATACTTGCTTATCCTCATGATTTGGTTTGAGAATGTCATGAAGATGGAGACATATACTGTGTATGACTAGTGTCCTGGAAATGAGTCCTTGTTGGGTGAACAGAAGATTCGTTTCTGTTCATTGTTAAGCACCACCCATTGTGCTGGCCCACTGTGCTGAGGAGCCTTACTCTTCATCTTTTCACTCACTAAGAGGCTGTGTCTGTTAGAATGTGATGGGATATGGGGTAAGACTGCTTCCATCATCCATGCTTAAGCTTTGGTGAGGAAGCACGTTCTCATTTTATTTGGGATACTAGATACCCAGAGGATTTTGCCTCTCTTTCTAAGAAATGGTGTCCTTTCCAGGAGGGGCTGGTCAAGTTTTGTTTACTCCATATCCACAAGAGTTTCAGCTGCTTTGCATCACACCAGCCCTTGGTTTTGCCCACACTCTTGTCTGTGTTTGCTTCTTCCACTCTGATAACAGTGAAGTTGGTATTCTGGTCCACAGCACCTTGATGCCAGTGGATGTTGAGCTGGTAATATCTTCATGGGATTATTGCCCATCCCTACAGCCTCCCCAGTAGAATGTGCACTCAAACCATTTCCCCACTTTTTGAAGTTGTTTTGAAAAAACTTTGTATGTTTCTTTGTATGAATTTTTCCAGCAGATACACACATGCACCACATGTGTTCCTGGGACCTACAGAGATCAGAGAGTGTAGGATCCCTTAGGGCCAGAGGCACAGATAGGTGTGAGCCACTGTGTGGGTGCTGGAAACTGAACCAGGATCATGTGCGAGAGCCACAAGTGCTCTCAACCATGGATCCATGTCTCCAGCCCCATTCGCCATCTTTTGATTGCTTTGGTCTGTTCCTTGTTGTGGACATAGGAGCCTCTTACGCATTCTGCATGCAACCCTTCTTTCTGTTATGTGACTGGCAGAGATTTTTTTCCACTTGTCCCTTGTCTTTCTAGAATTTTGTTTAAAGTATTTTGCCCAACCTAATGTCAGAGATTATGTCCATAGTTGTGATTTTCTGATTTCTGAAAACCTTGAATTTTAACACTATTATTTGGATTAAATATGTATCCTGAAATAACATTTGTGGAAAATAAGAGATAGACATTGACATGATCCTTTAGTCTGTGAATCCATTTGTTGAAAACATTCCCTTTGTTCCTGGTCAAAAAATCAATTGATCACATTTTGTTTCATCTGTTTCTAGCCCCTCCATTGTTCCATCAATGAACACATCTTCCATGTCATAAAACTGAATCAAAAAATGTTTTGATGGATGTAACTTTATATAAAGTTTTAAAATTGGGTCTAGCGATCTCTTTGGTTTTGTTCAGTAATTTGGGGTGTTTTGGTCTCTTTTCCTTTCTATGTTTGCAGTAACTTCACTGATGCCGCCTAATATCTAGCTGAAGTTTTTGTGAGTCGCAAAGCCTTAGGTCGCTGAGGTGGCATAGTCATGACCAGAGAATCCATTCTTCCCTGAAGACACAGGAATGTCCCCAGTGGTTTATACCCTCTTCAGTCTCCATCATCAGGGTATTATAGTTTTCCTTATGGGATCTTTTTATGTTTTATGGAAGCACTATCGTAATTGCTAAAATACTGGTGTCCAGTTAATAATTGCTTATTCAAAACATATGATTGATGAGGAAAAGAGGAGATCTTTGGGGGGGAGATAAAACATGTGATAGGAGAGAAGTGAGGAACATTTGAGGTGGGAGGAGGAATTGTCATGAAGGAAAAGAGGGTTTGGGAAGGCTTTAGGAGAAGGAGGGAAATTAACCCAAAGTATAATGGGGAGTGGGCATTAAAATGCTACAATGAAACACATTTCTTTTCTGCTAACTTCAAAAAATTAAAAAATAAAACCATATATATAGCCATCTGATCTTGCTACTATTCAATCTAATAGTTTTCTGTAGATTTTGTGAGATTTTTTCCACATGGCAATAAAATCTGCAGCAAATAAGGACAGCTCCATTTATTCTTTCTGTCAACATGGCTTTTAATTCTTTTTCCTTATGACACTGGTTCAGTCTTTGCCTTTATATTTTGTGGTTTTCTTTTTTTTTTAAATAAATGGAGCAGCATCCTTTGAGGTCTTGAAGGACTTACCCAAAGCCATATGTGTATCCCTTGCCAACAGACACTGCCATCCAAACCTTCGTTGTTGTTTCCACTCTTCATGTCTGACCTGCACATGGTAATGGATGCACAAGGGCACAAGGCTATGGTGTGCACCCTTACAAACATTCTCTCTGTCTTTGTAAAATTAATTTATTATCTTCAATAGATTGATAGAGATTCAGCACCACAACCATTTATTTTTTTAGTTAGTTGAATGTAGGGTGGCTTGGGACCTCAGCTTTGATAAAAGGGTCATACCGGCCTTGAGAACTTTCTGCAGTCACTGTGAGGTCCCCAGGATGGAAACAACAACAGCAACTCCAAATGAAACACAAATATCCCTCTGTGTTATTTGAAACTTCCAGAGTTTCAGAGGGAGGTATCCCTCTGAGGGAAAGTGGAAATCTCAAGACGGGAGGATAATACAGGTGATAGGATACATCTGCTAGCTACCCGAGGCTTCCTTCTGCCAGAAACCTAGCTGTCCACTCTCTGGACACTAGAGAGTGGCCATGGGAGTCAGAAACGCCCAATGCAGTTGACATCATACCTTTATGATTGTTATTAAGGCAGAAATATAAATTCTTCCAAGGGACCCACGTTGGCTATACCAGCCAGTGTCACTGGGCCAGCAAAGCCCTTCTCCAGCAAGGATCATTTGGAACAGGGACACAGACACTGGGCACTCATTATTTTCACTAACAGGCCAGCCAGATGAGTGACTCTTCTGCTACGCATGACCCCTTTCTACAGAAAGAGCCCTTCCCTATTCTAGGTGGTCCCTGGCCTATTGTGGGCAGGCTCAAGCCTGTTCCCTTAAAACTTCCTAAAAAAGCCATGCCATATACAATGCTTGAAACCACTTTTGTAAAACAGAGTATTATTTTAAAAAACCTAAGTTTTGAGAATCATGTGAAGGCATTCTATCCAGGGAAAAACTAAAGGAGAAAAAGAATTGTACTCGAGAAACTTGCCTACTACATACAGCCCATCCTTGGGAAAGAGGGAATAGGAAAACCAGAAACCTTAACAATTGTCAACAGACGTTTTTCATTCCATTTTATATCCAGAGGTCTTTGGGCTCCACAGATGGTGCTGTTTGTGATGTGTCTGACTGTGGAATGCTGGCAGCATTGTGGCATGTGTGCGCTGCATGACTTACATCAGATAACTCAGGGCTGGCTCCATGAGGCCTTTATTTTCACATGTCATTTGCAACTTATGGCTGTAAGTCCCCAAGGTGCCACCCCTCTTAAAGAAAACACCAAAACTCAATGTGGTTATTGCACTTCTGAGAGGGAGTTTGGGTGGTTTCTGTCTGTCCTTGACAAGCCATGCTGAGTGCTTTGTCCATGAATACAAAATGGAATATTTTTCAGCTATCAGAAAATTTGTGGGAAAATGAATGGACTTGAAATATATAATATTATCTGAGGTAACCCATGCCCAAAAAGACAAAATCTACTATTTCTCACTCATATTAGTAGTCTAGCCTACAACATCATATACATGTACACACACACAAACACACACACACACACACATATATACACACACACACATACACACACACACACATACACACACACACACAGAGACAGAGAGAGAGAGAGAGAGAGAGAGAGAGAGAGAGAGAGAGAGAGAGAGGTTTAGTGTGTGGGTAAAGTTGGAGACCAAGAAAGGATAACGTTATGTGACTAGGAAGTACTGAATGCACACAACAGTACATGAATCATGAAAGAAGGTATAAAGCTTTTTTTTTCTAATTTTGACTTAATCATAGTTTTTACATATTTACCTTTCTTTCAAGATGGATAAGTTATTTTAGCTTTCTGGGTATTAAGCTAGCAAGAACCATATAAATAAATAAAGAGTACTAATTGAGAGTGAATTCATAAAACCCTAAACAAAGTTCTAGGGCTTCACAATGGTTATTCTAACTGCAAAAAGTTCATTGAGATATATAGATTTTGGACCAGGCAAGTGTTTGAGTAGCTTCCTTAAACCAGTTATGCGAGGTTTTTATTTGTTAGTTGATTAGAATGGAGTGATTTTATTAATAAAATGCCTTATCAATGATTGAGCCATGTCTTCCTTTCAAGCGCAGGTCAACCCATGTAACGCAATGGTCTGATGAGTGATGTTGCAGAGACGTTCCTTTCTCTGCTGTTAAATAAGCCCTTAAATGTAAAAGGGGTTCCCGCAAAGGAACCCAGAGCCTGGAAGGGATGTGTCAATCTGTTAATCTTCCCTAAACGCCCTGGAAGCAGAAGCTCTGCGAGTGTGACGGTGCCATTATTAAACCATTGTTTGCCCTGACAGTGACAGGAGCAGCTGCTGTCTGCCTGAGCTTTTAGCACCAAGAAAGAAAGTGGGTTGCACCCGTGGTACACACTTGTCATGTGAGGGAAGGAAAGTGGGCTTTTTCACTGAGACCCCAGAACCAGGTCCAAAAAGGTGGAAGAGACTCGGGAAGAACAAGCTGTCCTTCTGTTGTCAATGTGAAGAGGCCTGGGCTTCCTGATGCAGAAGCAGTTCTTGGCTTCCTTCTTTCCTAATGCTAGCAGGCTCTCCTTTCCAGTTATCTGAGCTCCCTGATACTGGATGTCAAAGGAGCAAGCCTTCCAAGTGGATTCGACAGGGACACCCAGGGCAAACGGTGTTGGCAGGATGACATTGCCAAGATGAGAAAGGCACATCTGTCTTCATTGCTACAGATTGGCAGGATAAGTGTCCCTGGGTGGGAAACAGATCATCACTGACTGGGTGCAGAGACAGCAGTCAGAGAGCTGACCAGGGGGAGTTTCTCTAGGGGCGTTGAGATGGAAGTCACATCTGTGTGGCTGAAGACATCAAAGCATAATAGAGGCCCTCAAGACACAGAAGCACAGCTCACCCACAGGCAGGGCCAAGGTCAGGTGTATTTCACCCACGGACATCAGAGACAGTGTGAAGGGAAAACCATGTCCTGGCCTGGCTCACAGTGCTTGTGGCTTCACCAGATGCTCTACAGTGGACTAGAAGCACTTGGGGTCCTGAGGATGAGATACATAAGGCAGCCTTCTCCTTCCAAATGTGCAATGCAATGAATAGAGATCCCCTTTTGCTGGGTTCTACTTTCTACTTGGGAATCAGAGAAGAGAATTTGTGAATTGGATATAAAAAACAGCAGTTGCATAGAAGTTAATTCTTATATTGGAGAATGCTGAGTTAACTCAAAGTCTACTTGGCAATCCAATTTTAATTCAGACTTTGGAAAGAACTCTCTAAAAAAGAAGTGAGTTTCTAAAATTCAAAAGACCAGCAAACCTGTGAACAGCTACTTGAGCAGGGCTGACAGCCAACCAGAGTGGTATGATGTGAGCTCTGGCTTCAGTGCCCATTGTGGGACCCATTGCATGTTACTTACCCTTTCTGAGATAAAAGATTGAAGAATTCTAGTTCTGTAGGTCTTGTGGCAGGAGGAGGTATTTGAGGCACTTTGTGTGTGGCAATTGAGTTATGCAAATTTTCAACTAAGTGCAATGTACATAGATGTCAGTCATTCAGATAGCATGCAGGAGAACTGTGGGCTTATTCCTAGTGCTTAGAGGGAGTTGAAAGTGAAGCCAGCATGATCCATGGTGGGTACCACCTGTGACCCTGCTAATCTTGATCTTTCTGTAAGAATGAGCATATCTGGGAGGGAAAAAAAGACAAAGCCACATCCAATCGCTGTCCAATTTGAACAAATGTCATTTAAATTGGGAGCAATTTGGGTTCTGGGAAGATGGCTCAAGTGATTAAAAAGTACTTGCTGTGCACACACGAGGATCTGAGCTGGACCATCCCAAATGTGAGAAAGCTGGGTGCTATGGTGTAAGCTTGTAATCTCAGCCCTGGGGAGGCAGAGACAGGAGGATTTCTGGGGCTCACTGGCCATCCTGGCTATCTGACTATGTGAGCTCTAAGTTCAACAACAGACTATCTGAAAAACAAAGCTGAAGAACAAGGATGACACCCAAAGTTGACCTCTGACCTCCACAAACTCACACACACATGCATGTGTACCTGCTCACAAATCTCAGCTAAGTGGGCAATCTAATATAAATAACATTGCTGTATTGATTCTGAATTAAAACAGATTCATTAACAGTCTAGCAACACTTTCATGCATCCCTGACAGCTGCGCCATCAGACTGCACCATCAGAATGATTTTTGGATATGCACTCAAGCAATGATGTCTAACTTAAAGGGAACTGGACAGGCTGTGAGGACATTCACTCTCCATCTAGTAGAACAGACAGCAGGGTAAGGAGCTCCAGTTGTTGGCAGATGCTGCTATAGGCAGAAAGGAGGTGAAGTGGAACTCTGAACTGCATCTCTGTGCAAGGTCCTGGCTGTACTGCTCTCTTGGCTGACAGCAACTGAGCCCATATCGATGTGTTCAGTTGTAAATGGTCCCCTGTCAATGGAAACCACAGTTCTCTCCCTCAGCGTCTACACAGCCTCTTCCACATGTCACTCAGAAAGGAGTGTTCAGCCTCATAGTCCAGCTTGCCCATCACCTCACTGTCGCATTGCCCTTCTGTCAAAATGGATTTTCGGGTGAGAGCTCTAGTTGCTCCCCAGGCATCACCGTGCGCAACACTATTGATTTGCTGTTGACTCTCAACCCTTGCTCTGGGATGCATTCGTACAGGTGACCAGAAGACAACACCTTCCCCAGAGGATTGGGGGACACAAAAGGCAAATGGTCTTTGAAAAAATGTATCCTCTTAAAGCAAACTTCTTATGACAAGGTGGCCTTCCAGAGGCCTGGGGCACCTTTTGTACAGAGACTACGGAAGTGGCGATCACAGAGAATGAGCTTCTGGAGTCCATTCAACCCTTGATCCCAGGAATGACTTCAGTGACACCTACCATTCCCAGCAATGGTAAGTCTGCTTTTAAGTGACTCTCCTTCTGGAGGTGCCCCTTGGCTTTCAGCTAGAAAGTGATTTTATTGGCCAGGAGCCTCTGTCACTAAATGGTCTCTGGTCCTTTCACCAGTAGTGGGTTTGCTGCCATGCACAGTAACCAAAGTTTACTGAACACTCTCAGGGCACTGTCCCCTCCCAGATGTGCCTTTTCTGACCCCTGTGTTGGCTTCCAGGCACAGAGCCACCTCATCAGATTCTTGCCAGTTCCCAGGCAAAGGGCAGGGAGTGGAAGTTGGTACACATTCCGGAAGCCACAAATCACCCACTTCTTTCTCCAATTCACTTCCATTTCCCCAAATGGGATGGTGAGAGAGATTGATAAGGAGAGTGTGTATGCTGTGTTGTCTCTGCTACTACCAAATGCATCACCAGAAACATCTTGCTAGAATTCTGGAGCACAAAACCTCCTGTAAATGTGTCATTTCAGTGTGCAGAATGAATAATACATTACACGCACCCTGCAATTGGGTGTCTGCTTTATATTTTCCTGGGTAGTCTTTGTAGCTAATTAATCAGGTGACCATCTTCACCAAAGAGCTATAAACCCATAGAAGTCAGTGGGAATTTTCATACTGGGAAAGTGTCACAGGCAGGGAGGGGGTGGGGAGGGACATGTAAGGATTTTTCTAGCAAACTAATGAAAACCCTTAAAAGTGATGTGATAGGCTTTTCCCCAACAATTGTCCTTGCTCTTAGAGAAAAAGTTGCTGCATCTCATGATGAAATTCTGGCTTCTTTTTTTTTTTCATTTATTCTTTTAAAATAGGGTCTCATGTGGCACAGGATTGCCTAAAACTCTCTGCATAGTCAAGGGTGAGCCTGAGCTCTTAATCTGGCCTCTACCTCCTAAAGGCTGAGATTACAGGAACAGATCAACCACATCAGACAGTATGCGGTTCTGGCGGTCAAATCCAGGGCTTGTGCATGCTAGGCAAGTACTCTAAGTCCAAGATATAGCCCTGAGCTCCCAGTTTTTATACATGATTTCAGTGAAAGGATTTGTGGGCTTTGTGTGTGTGTGTGTGTGTGTGTGTGTGTGTGTGTGTGAGAGAGAGAGAGAGAGAGAGAGAGAGAGAGAGAGAGAGAGAGAGAGAGAGAGAGAGAGAGAGAGAGAGAGAGAGAGAGAGAGAGAGAGAGAGAGAGAGAGAGAGAAAGGTGGAAGCCAGAGGTTAACATTGAGAGTATCTTCCTCAGTTACTACAACTTATTTTTTGAGACAGGATTTCTCAATGAACCTGGGGCTGATTGACTGCACTGGATGGGATCCCCTGTCTCAGCCTCCCCAGTTCTGGGATTATTGGCTCCTGCTAATACACCCTGCTTTTTGTTCTTCTTTTTTATTAAAAATATTTTTCCCTCTCACATATTATATCCTGATTACAGTTTCCCTCTCCTCTACTCCTCCAAGTTCCTTCCCAACTCCTTTTTGTCTCTCGGAAAACAAACAGGCTCCTATGGGATAATAACAGAATAAAATATAATAATATAAAACAAAAACTGCCACATCTCAATTGGACAAAACAAACAAACAGGAGGAAAAGAACCCAAGAGAAAGTGCAAGAAAGAGACCCACTAGTTCATATACTCAGGGACCCCACTAAAACACTAAACTGGAAGCCATAATACATACAGAAAGGATCTGTAGGGAGAAAAAAATTATATATATATATATATATATATATATATATATATATATAATTTAAAGAACAAAAATAAGATAAAATTAAGAGAAAGAAAGGAAGGAAGGAAGAAAAGGAAGAGCCTTAACATGACATGAGACAAGGAAATTCCAAAGATACTACTGAGTTTATTCTCTTATACTCTGTTGGCCATCTCCTGCTGGGCATACAGCCTACCCTTAAAAGTAGTTGTTTCCCCAGTAAGACTCCCTTGGAGGAAACCAATTTTCAGTGGCTATCAATTGGAGACTGACTCTGGGTTAGGGATGGGATCATGTATCCACTTCTCCATTTAGTTGTAGGATCCCAACTACGTGCAGACCTGTGCGGTCCCTGTGCATGCTGTCTCAGTGAACTCTGTGAGTTCATATGTGCATCAATCATGTTGGTTTAGAGGGCCTTGTTTCCTTGGTGTCTTCAATTCCCTCTAGCTCTTACATCTTTTCTGCCTCCTCTTTAACAGGGCTCCCTGAGGGCTGAGGGGAAAGATTAGATGAAGACATCCCATTTAGGGAAGAGTGTTCCAAGGTCTTTCACTCTTGGCATAATGTCTGGCTCTGGGTCTCTGTATTTGTTCCTATCTGCTACAGGAGGAAGCTTCTCTGATGAATGCTGAGCAAGGCACTGATCTATGAATGTAGAAGAATGTCATTAGTAGCCATTTTATCGCTACTTATTTATTTTTTTTAAGAACACTAGTATTTGGTTTTACCCTAGGCCCCTGGGTAATCTAGTCTCAGGTTCTTAGCCACTCAAACAGTGTTATGTATAGATTCCATCTCATGGGATGGGCCTTCAGTCAAATAAGATATTGCTTTTTTACTCCAACAAGTTTTGTGCCACCATTGTGCTAGCATATCTCATTGGCAGGACACCATTTTAGATCAAAGAGTGACTGAGTTGGTGTTTATGTTTTCTTTTGGTAGCATGCAGAGTACCTTCCTGTATCAAATAGCTAGTGGGTAGGTGTGAAGGCACTATATAGGCACCAACTTGACTTCTCCATGTCCAATGAGTTGTGTCCATATTGTCGACACCAAAGGGGCCGTATCATCAGTTTTATACTCAGCATTTATGTAGGTTTGGGGGATCCAACTCAGATCCTTGTGCTTGTGTAGCAAACGTTTTTTTTTTTAATTGAGTCATCTCCCCAGCACAAGAACACATAGAATTCTTAATTTTAATTCATGAATTTACAGGAGAACAAGACAACAATCTGGCGAGAGTATACAGGTTATATTGTACTTTTATAAATTACCCTACTTTAGTTAAATAATTTAACTAAGTATGACTGTTAAGATCTCTGTTAGCTTTCCTAATGAACAGCACTGGGTTTACTCCCAAGGTTTGTACACACAAGTGTGCACATTCTAGCATCATTCATGAGGCTGTATGGGACCCAGGCCCTCTTGGAAGTCCATCTCAGGATCAGCCTGGCTCAGTTACCTTGTGGTCTTTTCTGAGCCCTCTCCTGTTGTACTTTCTTGCCCTATGTTTTCCTCCTCCAGGCACAGTGGGAACTTGGCAGGACCTGTGTTCCTACTCAAGCCTTTGGCATCTTCCTTAGAATACCTGACCAAGATTCAGCACCCTTGGCCCATCTGAGGATGTCAGGGTATCATTCCTATGGTCTGCACTGTGCCGTAATAGCTTTCCTGAACCACCTTGCTCAGATGTGCAATGTTCTCCATCACCTGCAGGTCAAGCCTCAGACTCTAGAGTTCCCATGCCTCTCCTACCACTTATTTGCCTTAACATGGCACCTCCTATCCCTTGCAAGGACTCTCTGCAATAACATGAATCCCAGGGTTAGGCAAATCTTTCCATTATTAAGTAAATTTTTCTGTTATGGGAGTTCCTTTATCTCCTGCTCTTGACTCCGCTATGTCTACTTTCTCTGTGAGGCAAGACGAGTCTGATATACCCAGGTGAACCCACTGACTATATCTGGCTAGATAATTATTTTAGGGTGTTACTGATCCTTCCACATCTCAGTTTCTTCACCTCAATAACAATTACTGCATCTATATTGTGATCTGTTGTGATGGCTTCTGAGTTACCAGTATCATGAGGATACAGGGTCTGCACTGGCTAAACTCCTGAGAGGGTGACTAGCCTGTGTTGCAACTCTCCCAGGAAGCTTCCTCTCCTCCATAGCCTTCAGCTATGGGGTCATAGTTCTGTAGTTTCCATGCCACCTGTTTGCAGTGAGCCTGATGCTAGAGGAAGCTCTCTCTCTCTCTCTCTCTCTCTCTCTCTCTCTCTCTCTCTCTCTCTCTCTCTCTCTCCTCTCTCTCTTCTCCCTGTCCGTGGTGTGTGTGTGTGGTGTGTGTGGTGCGTATGAGGGTGTGTGTGGTGTGCTGGTATGTATATGGAAGAATGAGGTCACCTACCTTGTTTTTGGGACAGGGTCTTTCACTGGCCTGAAATTCGTAAATTAGACTAGGCTGCCTAGCCAGTGAATCCCAGGAGTCTACCTGGCTCTGCTTTCTTGGTGCTGGGAGTGCACTTGCATGTCACCACACTTGTACTTTTCACTTAGGTTTTAGGGATCAAACCTTGTCTAATGTTTGCATAGCATGCTCTTTACCAAATGAGCTGTTCCTGACCCCAAAGGTAGCATCTCCTACCACCACCACTAAACTGTAAACTGAGAGGTCAGAGGACAGGTACACTGACTTTTTTGCTCCATGCACCAAGCACTCCAAAGTCCTGAAGGATCCTGACAGCAATACTGCTAACTGACCATTGATTTCCTCAGTCAGCAGGAGGTAGGACATAGGATTCAGAGCTCTTCCATGCCATGTGAACTCCACCAGGTGAGTGGAATACACTCCAGGTCCACAATTCCCAAGCAGGACTGAGCCAATGAGGCTGTCAAAAGCATTACCACCTTTGCCAAGATACGGAACAAAACATTCTATGCAAAAGACTACTTAGTAATCCCAAGAGGCATATGTAGTTCACAAGGGTCTTCTGTCAGGCCTTTGAGTCAGCCATCTTCTGTTGCTTGAATTGAGTCAATTTCCTCAAAATTGAAGAAGCAGTTGTGCATGTAGATACAGTCTCTGATGGCAAATTTAATAAAATCCAAATGTCACCTCTTGAGGGATTCAGACCACACCACCAATTTTATCTTTACTGCCAATTCAAGAGTGCATACATTTTTAAAAAATATGGAATCCTTAGTTAGTTTATCTTCCTTGTCTTTTGTAGCAAAGGACTTAGGTTTCTTAGCCAAGGGCAAAGGAAGAATTTCACTAACACCCATGGGTGGACCATAGCTTTAAGGGGAGCAGTTCTCTCTCACTGTTAAATATCTAATCCTCCAGTCTGACCCTGCAGTGAACACCAGTGTGTGAAACCCTCACTTAGGACAAAAGGAGTCATCACAGAGGTGATTCAACATTTGCATGCCATTGAGAGTACAGAGTAGGACATTTCCCTAATGGGTCAATAGAGCATAGAAAAATGAAGTAGCTGGTTCCTACTCCATCTTTGATGGAGCTACTCCTGTGTCACCAAGGACTCCCAGTACCCTGAAGCTTTATTTTCTGTCTTGCCAAATAGTGGGCAGAATATTAGGGACAGCACTGAACACAGGCTCTGACTCCTTGCAAGTCAATGCTGCCCACTGTCGGCTGTTAGGCTAGCAGCCTCCTTCAATACATAGGCTTGTGTCTACTCTACCTGTTACCCAGATGTGGGCCTTTGTAACATTTTCCCATGGCATTGCATGTTTCCTCTTATACTCTAAATAAGGCTCGTCCACTAAACCATAATAGAGTTTTCCTGCTTTAAAGGCAATGTCTCCACAACATGAGTCAAGTGATCCTATTCTTGATGTTTTTAGTATTTGTGGTTCCTAAATGAACTGAATGTGCTGTATAAAGGAATTACTAGATTTGTATCAAATTGTAGCTCTGGGACCCATCATGGTGTGATGCTAGCTACTTCCCTCTTGTTTTGTTTATCACAGAGAGGAAAACTGAATTAGCATAAAGTGTTCCAACCAAGTGAAAAGGATTCTCAAACCCCACCTCTCTGACCTACTGATAGCCTAGTCTAATCTCATATTTTCTCTGTGATGTTTTAATTGATCATTTTCCTTGTTAAAACTGGGTTGGATTAGAGAATTGACACCCATCATTTCTTCTGTTTGGAAGACAGTGATTTTGCTTCCAATATAGTAATCTTTGTCTTCACTGAGATCTTCCCTGATAAGTAAAAATACAGACATGCATTTGTCTCTTGCAGTACAAACCATATAAGCAATTGTGGTGATCAACAAAAGAGTATTTACCCATTACTGCCTTTCTAAGCCTCTGAGAACAAGATTGGTCATTCATAAATTGCCCATTGATCAGTTTCAACGGGGAAGTTAGACACAAATCTTTGAAAGGAATTATAGAATTTGAGTAACATTTGCCCTGAACACTTAGAGGTCTGAAGTGAAGTATGCTGGCAGGCTTCAGATTAACAACTTCTTTTATGTACAGTACTGGGAAGTGAAGAAACCAGGCCATGCATCCACTGCTGCTCCACAGAGGCCCATGGCTCCCCTCTGGATACCATCTCTCCACAGTGGTCCATGGCTCTCCTCTGGATACCATCTCTCCACAGTGGTCCATGGCTCTCCTCTGGATACCATCTCTCCACAGTGGTCCATGGCTCTCCTCTGGATACCATCTCTCCTTAGTTTTGCAGAGACCTTTCTGAGGAAATAGACTGACAAAACAAAAAAGAGACTCATCAAATTGATTTACGATCTTCCCCATGTTTAGACACTACATAATTTTATAGTTGATACAGGGGTTGATTTAGTCTTTGTGGATGTGTTTTGTTGAGCACAGGTTTAGTCATTTTCCAGGCAGAGGTGTACCTTTAACAGCATGGCTGGGCATCCTCCGTGTGTGTGTGTGTGTGTGTGTGTGTGTGTGTGTGTGTGTGTGTGTGTGTGTGTGTGTGTGCGCGCAGAAGACGTGTGACTGGGACCTTTAAAAATAAGAAAAGCACACAACTGCAGGAGCTCTGTCAACCCCCATGCTGATTAATTGCAATGCCAAACAGCTTTATTCTACTTAATAAGAAATTAGATCACAACAGGGATTTGCAGAAATTACCTTGAAATGTTTGTATGTTTGAATGATTGAACAATTTGTGCTAAAAATTACATTACCCAGGTTTGAATCCTAAGCTTGTGAACAAATGTATATGGGGCTAATCAGGATCCCAGAAGGAAAACCTCCCAGCACTCAGCCTGGGTAGATGGCAAGGACAGAAGAGACTTCAGCTCTCTGTCCTGAATGACTGTCCAGTCCTGTCCAGGTGGCTCTTCTCCTCATAGCTGGAAGGACAACTATACAGTTAGTTTGGGACTAATCAAATTTTAATACTCACCCCTGGATAAATTCAGAGCCTGGGACAGCATCACTTAATTATCCACCAGTGTTCTCTATTACACATGCATCTTGCCGGCTGGTGTCAGAAACAATGTCCAGTCCTTGAAACCCATGTGCTTTGAATGCAGCTGTGGTGCTGGAAATTGAAGATGCCCACTCTGTTGCACTAGAAGGAAGAGACCTAACCTCATGCCTGGCTCCTTGAGCAACTTCTAAAAATCTTTTAAGTCAACCTTGTGTTTTAGTCAACAGGGGAGGTTTGACCCATAACCTCCCAACAACCACCCGTTCCATTATTTATCTGAGGGAATCAGTCGGTTTTTTGTTCTTCTACGAAAGTCCCTGACACTGGAATATTTTTAATAGCGGAAATTTTTCATTCTTGTCACTACGCCTTTTGAAAATGCAGGTATTTTCATACATCGTGTGGCTAATGAGTGGAACTTCAGAATCCAACCTTTGCTCAGAACCTGTGAAGGTGGCTGGTGAGGACTGCAGAAATTAATTATTGAGCTCCTTGTTGTATGCACTTTTCTGTTTGATATTCTCCAGCACAGACAGAGTCAGACGATTAAATCACTCCACCCTCTGCTGAGTCACAGGGTTCCCCATCTCATCTACACTCTGGAGGCTGTTTCCAGTCTGTCCACAAAAGGCCCATTTGGGGAGATGGAGAGACCAAGACCATAGCCAAAAAGACATGGCATTTCCTCAAAGTGAGGACTTTTAAAAAGCCTCCACAAATGTCCCTCTGGATGACTGCTTTCTAAAATGACTTTCAGGCCCATTTGTTGTCAGAGTCTCCCAGGGAAGATGCAAAGACTGAGGCTGCTGTACTATCTGCCCAGGGCCTCAGCTTGCCATCCATGGGGAGCTTTGAACCCTGTCATTTCACCATCTCTTTCTGTTTCTCAGATAAATACAAAAGCTCCAAGTCACTAGTGAGGACAGCCAAACCAATTAATTTGTTTTATTGAACAATAAAGCTGTCATTCTCTAAACTAGGGTGATTACATCTAAATCCAAGACAGTGTGTCAGCATGTCTGATCACATCTGACCACGCGATCAGGAAGCGGCATGCACATGAGAGAGAGAGAGAGAGAGAGAGAGAGAGAGAGAGAGAGAGAGAGAGAGAGAGCACACACATTTGCCCTCACAGTCTGGGCTGGGGTAGTTATTTTGTTTGAGGTGTACCAGAAAAGAGAACAGGGTGACTCCTTTAAGCTCAAAGAAAATGACATTTGAGTCCTTCCCCTCCGGGGTGCATTGATCATTCCGTTTAGGGATCATGTGTCCTCTGAAAGACTCAGAAAAGCCAGTGTTTGGCAGGTGCAGTCAGCCCTGAGGATTCATGGGCTGTGTGTCTATGGCATCAATATTCCAAAGCCCTGTATCTGCATTGGGCATTCCACAACTTTCTGTTTGCATTACTCTCTTAACAAGCCAGTGTTACAATTGCATGAAGGAAACCATTGCAGGAGAATCAGGAGTGACTTTGGGAGTATAGGGAGAGAGTAGTTAGAATGCATGCATACATTTACATCAAGTTACATATGGTTCCTGTTGGGGTCCAGGCCTAACATCCACTGATATCAAGACTGGACACCTAAGAACTCCACTAGGAATAGAGAACTTCTTTGATCAGATGGAGAAAAGAAGCTGTGATTCCCCCAAGGCCTGAGGACCTTGGAGCAGCCAGACTCCCCTGTTGTCCTGGTCTGCAGAGGACACTTATTGCCAGACTCTGTTATAGGATCAGAAGCCAGAGTTCTGAGGTCAGAGGACCAGCATGCTTTGCCACCCACAGGGTCTCCCCCAGGATGAGTGGATGCTGAACTTTCTGGCTGGAAGCCCAAATTTCTTCATAATCCATCAGGATGTGCCAATCAAGCTGGGGATTGGATTTCAACTGAACACTCCTTTCTCATACTCTGCAGCTGCTTTTGAAAAAATTTCAGATCAGTGATCTTGCAGTGCAGTGACACTCATATTTACCAAGTAAGTATTGCTGTGCATAACCTGGAGGAAAGCAATCAGTTTCCCGAGCAAACGTATGATGACCAAAGCATGGAGGCCTGTCCCCAAGAGGGGATTCTCCCGCTGTTACAACCATACTTTCCTCGTTCTGTTGACTGCAGACTTGCACAAGTTGGATGACGTTCTTACATCGTGGCTGCTAGCCTTCACTTTGCACCCTGCTTCTCTGTGACTCCCAGGAGCACATGGCCCCCAGAGCCTGCTGAAGGTGGAGGATTCTGATACTGTGCCTAGCCTCTCTACAGGACCATGCCCAATAAGATATCACTCCCATCTTTATCTCCATAACTCTTCTTCCCACTGTCCCACATTTCCTGTGAGAAAAACAAAGAATTCACTCCAGACAGGCACAGGCTCAGTTCCATGCCTATAACCAACTCATAAACCCTCACGCACAATACTGTTTTTCATGCACAAAAACAGGCAAAGGGTATTCACACCCAGGCATTCCCACACTCACTCAAGTACACACTTTTGTAAATGCAGACTCACATGTGAACCTACTCCTGTCACCCACTGTTTCTGTTAACTTACTTCATGCCTCTTTCCATACTGCTCCTCCTCGACCCCACCCAAGTTAAAGAGGTAGCAAGGTCCTGGAAGCCAGAAGATGGCCAATGTGGATACGGTAGAGCAATATGTGAATTCAGTGTGTATCTTTGCACTGGGCATGGGCTGGGAGCATGGAAAGACCTAGTCGATGCCCCCCTCAGCTCTAGGTGAGCTGGGGATCACACCAGTTGTGCTCGCAGTGTGGGGAAGGAGCCTGTAACCCCAGCCCCAGCATGAAGTTAGAGCTCTCAAGGTTCCTGGCCTTCAGTCCTTGTTTTCAGTTCACCTTTTCCCCCTTGTTTGCCTTTCTCTATAGGTGGGAGGAGAGAAGAGGGATGCAGACTAGAAAGAGAGAAAAACAGAGAGATACCAAGACTCTCCTGCTTCCACTGCTTCCAACACACACACACACACACACACACACACACACACACACACACACAAAATGCATATGCACATGTGAGTTTGCACACATGTGTATACATATGCATCTTCTAGGCAGCTAAAATGGTGACTTTCTTTCCACAAGGAACTCCCATCACCATCTTTCCTTAGCTCTGGAATGAAAGACAACAGGGATCCCTGTCTGGAGATGGCACTAGGTCAGAGAAAGAGCTACCTCTCACATGCAGGGATCACATCTGTGAAGCATGGCTGCACAAAGAATGAGAGGGGGCCAGAGGTATTTTTTTCTTCCAAGTTTCTTCGCATCTGCCCAACTATCACGTGCCCACCTAGGAAGAGCATGTCTGATCCAGCCTCTGTCCCTCTTGAGACTAGGTGAGAATCTGAGGTGATGATGGTCACAGGGTTGGCTTTGTGTCTTCTAAGACCATGGCACTCTGGGGTCAGGAGCTTCAGCATGCTGGGTTGTTTTATGCTGTGCCCCAGACACCTCTTCCCTAGATGCTTGTGGGACTATGCTGCCATCCGTAGCCCAAAGAGAATTGCATTGGAGAAAACAAACTTCAAGATGGGAGATTTGAATTGTCATTTTCTGTGGGGTCTTCATGCATAGTTAGCCACAGATCTAAGGCTTGTATTGAAATGTATTACCTGAACACAAAAGATGATGAAAGGGAAAGTTAGAGCTGCATACTATTATGATCTACATGAAAAGAAAAAAAAAAAGAGCTACTGCTGTCTGCTGGTCAACCTGCACTCAGCACTGTTCACACTCTTTGCGGTGCTGCTACAGATCTGGGTCCTCAGAAGCATGGTTGAGCAGGGCAGGCTATTGTCCCATAGGATTGTCCAGTGCTGGCTTCATCCTGGGCAGCAGGCCCTCCTCCCAGGCTGCCTCTGTATCCAGCGTCCTGTCACCGGGGTGAGAGGAGTTCGCTGATAGAAATATCAAGAAAAGAGGTGATGGAACAAATTGAGAAATTAAATTGTAATAAATTACTGAGGCCAGATGGTATTCTTCTGAGAGTTGTTGAGGAATGAGGAGCGAAATAGCAGGCAACTAATAAAAATATATAATTTAGCCTTTAAAGTGGCAGTGGTCACCAAAGCCTGGCCAGTCACAGAGCTGGCGTTCTGGGGCAATCACAGGCCACTGATGGTGTGGGAGCCTTTTAATTATTTTTCAGTTGATGCCTCAAAGCCATGGCACATACAGAAATGCCCCTGAGTTTGAGCGTTAATAACTCAGAAGCAATGATAAATGGTTGTGTGGAAACCACGCCAAATTATTTATGTTCGAAAGGAAAAACAAACAAAACAGTAACTAGGCAACTCCACAAAAGTTCCAACTGGAAAATGTTTCCATACCATGTATGCACAGAGGCAGGACAGCCCAGAGTGAAGCACTCGGCTGGACTTGTTGGGTCCTCAAGCCCCTGGTCCCCAGCTTCCCACCCATGTTAGCCTCTGCTCCCAGAATTTCTGTCAGAGTCTTATACCTAATACCCTGGCTTGTCTCAAAAACCAAACACATTTTTAAAATCTGTAAAAGTCGAATAGGGCTGGGGAGATGCTTCAGTGAGTAAATCACATCTGAGTGAGAGGCCAGGCCCAGGTGGTTGCTGTGAGCTTCTGAGATCCCAGAAATGGGAGGTAGAAACAAGAGAACAAGGGAAGGCTGGAAAGCTCATAGGCTAACCAGTTTAGCTTACTCTACATGGTGGACAAGAAACAGAGCCTGTGTCAAACCAAGTGGAAGGTGAGGGCCAACACCTGGGGTTACACAGCATGCTCCTAGCACCTGTGTTGTTCCCATATTCACAATCTCTCTCTCTCTCTCTCTCTCTCTCTCTCTCTCTCTCTCTCTCTCTCTCTCTCTCTCACACACACACACACACACACACACACACACACACACACACACACACACTGGGTGAAATATTTTTGGTGAATATGACCAAACATTAACCCTAATGTACAAAAAATCATCCTCAATCAGGAAGAAATTCTGAATATTCCACTTAACAAATGAGCAAAGAATATAAATAATTCACTAAAAGGAAAATATATGTAATTAATAAGTGGGAAAAATAAAAGCCCAGTGTCAAGTAGATACAAAAATCACGTAAATGTGAACAAATTTTAAGATACAGTTCTCTACCTGTGATGTTAAGAAGATCCTGATGGGCGAAGGATGCAGCTAGCCCTTTCAAAGGATGCTGGGAAAATGTGTGTTTCCATGGTCTTCACGGTATGCACTTGACAGGAAGTTCCAAGAATCTTAAAGTACTTGGCCAATGTAAGTCACAAAATGGAGAAAAACAGAATACAAGCACATGATTTCAAGGCAGAGCTCTTTCTGTACAGAACTGTCCATCATGAGATCATCACCTGTGCTCTCATTAAGCATGGGTTGCTAGGAAGTATGGCCTGTCTGGTGCATGACACATTAGCCAGCCTTTGAAACTACCAAGAGCTGGGGAGATGGCTTATGCAGTAAGTGCTTGCCTTGCAAGCATGAGGACCTGGTTTTGATCCCCAGGACCTATGTAAAGAAGCTCATAACCCCAGTCCTGGGGATGGGGAGACACGTGGATCCCTGGAGCTGGCTGGTAAGCAAGCCTAGCCTATTCATCATCAACATCCAGTCAGATGAGAGATCCTGCCTTAAAAAAGGATAGGAATCAAATTAAACTACTTTTTAAAAAAGTAGACTGCACCTAAGGAATGACAGCTAAGGCTATCCCCTGGCCTCCACACGTATGTGCATATAAACACATATACACACATGCATACACCTGTACACACAACTTACACGTACAGTATTAAATAAAAGCAGATTGCAAGCTTTCCATGATGTGAATCTTGAAAGGTGTGAGCTGAAGCATCCTTCGTGGGTATCCCTGGGTGGCCCATGTGTAGATGAGCCTCACTTCACTGTAGTTTTCTTACCATTTACTCTCACTCATGAATGTCAAGAGCAGGTCACTCTGGCTCTAAGAAAATCAATTTGACCAACCAACTCTGATGCCTTCATTTTCCACTTCCCAAAGCAAACTAAACCATATGCTTAATGAGGCTCTTCAACTCAAAGAGATTAAGCTGTTACCTAAGTCAGGAGCAAGTCAGCCATTGAACCTGCTTATTGCATCTAATGGCAGCATTGTCTTTACCTTGCTGGCTTGATTTTCCCTCCCATTTAGTGAATGTTCACTAAATGCCAGGTGTTCAAGTACATTTTCAAATAGCGAGCCAAATATTAACCAAATGGCACAAAGCAGGATCTACCCCCATCTATAGATGTGAATAGCATATGGAAGCTGGGCAGACCTATGTCTATACAGTTCTTGGTACCTGATGGCCATCTCCAGACTTGGGCCCTGCCACCTACACAGCATGTAGGGCATTCTGCATTTCAAACAGAGTGTTGTGCTAACAGGTAGGAATGAGAAAGAGAAAAAAAGTGCAAATTATGTAAAAGGTGCCCAATTTCACACAATGTTGACAAATTATCTGCACACTTTATAGGGGTTGTAGTACCCAGTGAAGGACAAGAATGTGTATCTCTCTGTTAGGAGACCCATGCTTGCTTCCTCTGTGGTTGATACTTCTGAACCAGGAGAGACAAGCCACAGAAGCCTGGCCTAGGCACCAAAGGTACATCTAACCCACGCCATGAAAGAGACTCCCACCATGTATAGCTCTCAAATCATGTTCTCCAGGGCTTTTCCCAAAGTGCTCTGCTTTGGATTTAGCAGGTCATGGGGGCTGTAGTCCCACTGGCCTCTTGGGGAGTATGCACGCAGCCACAACAGAGCTGAGCGATCCCCTGTGAGGTCCCAGCCCTGGACACAGTTCCAGTCAGGACACGTGTCACGACACTGCTGGCTGCAGACTGCCAGCTCCTGTCTGGTGGGTCGATTAGCACAGCCGTCAGGTGTCTTGCAACACAGGGCTTCTCTGCTGCTGCCCTCCCATCTGATAGGTAAGCATACAACTAGTTAACTCCCTTCTTTCTTTCTCCTTTTCTCACCGACTCCGCTTGAGGCAATTACAGCAATCCTGCATTTGTCAATCACATCCATTCGTGCATGGTCTCCTGAAATAATTATCAGGTGAGTGGCATCTCTGTGCCTGGAGAGCCGGCTCGGAAACCACAAGCCCCAGAGTATTAATTACTGAGCGCAAAAATTTGCAGAGAAGCAAGTCTTTTAATGGTAGAACTGACGTAACATGATTGTTTTGATTTTTTTTACTAACATGACAATCATTGCTGTCCCCCTGGTCATCACCACAGATCAGCGCGAATTATCTGGGGAGGCCATTACCAAGCCGGGTACCATTTGATAAAATGAGGCGCATGCTTCCTGGCGCTATGTTTGTTGATTTTCAGAACACAGCCAAGCCTGAGAGTCAACAACGGGAATGAAAGTGGACTCTGGCAAGCAGGCCAGAGGGGTGCTCTGGTGTGGCGGAGCGAGGCTTTGGTGGCTCCATTTTGCTGCAAGAAACACTTTAAAGAAGGTGTTTCTTCCTTTCCCACAGCTGCACTGTTCTTGGCAGCCCTGTTCCTGTTTCTGGGGAACGCAGGACATCAGCATTTTGTCGAGTTTAACATAAAAGGCATGGTACGCATTTTCTGAGCTTTAGTTCACATCATCAAAACACATGTGTTGTATGGCATGGTAAGGCAAGTCTGTAATCCCAGTACCCAGTGGCTGAGGCACACACAAAGAATCACTACAAGTTCAATGCTAGCCAGGACTTCACAGAGAGTTTCAGGCCAGCCTAGACTATGAGACCTTAAAGTCAAAACAAAACCATGAAAATACCTATCACGGCACTCTGTCCTGGAATAGGAAGGAAGGGAGCTTTGTTCTGGGTTGTATGCTGCCCTCTTGAACAGAAATCCACTCAGTAGGGGGGAAAGCAGAGATAAAACATCAAAAGAAGGTTCCAGAATCTGTTCAGAGACTTGTGTGGAGGAGACCCGCTTGGAGGCTGGCTTCTGTTGTAATCAGTTTCCTTCTCTGACCTCTGCCTCATGAAAAATCTTTTCCCTTACTTCTCATTCAGAGATTCTCCCTCCCTCCCTCCCTCCCTCCCTCCCTCCCTCCCTCCCCCTCCCTCCCTCCCTCCCTCCTTCCTCCCTCCTTCTCTCCCTCCCCTCCATCCCTGCCTCTCTCTCTCTTTTTATATTTCCTAGGTTTAAAATAGACTCTTATTCCCTGGATGCTAATATCACATTCCAGAAATCCAGGGTCCCATTTAGCTTGTCCCCAGAGTGCTTTCCCAAATATCCCAACTCTGTGGCTTCTTTCTTTCTTGGGTTTTATCTTTTAAGGACCCAATACAAGGATAAGATGCAAGGGGATGCAAGAATGGGCATCTCCTTGTCTCCTTGCATGCAACTACCAAGCAGTGGATTGGCTTCTTCTGAACAGCACCCCTCTATCAGTCTCTCACCAGAAAATCTGGGACCTTTTCCAGCCCCAGACACCCAGAATCTTCTCCCTCCATGCATGAATCACAACTGCAGGTTTTGCTAAAATGAAAGGCACGGTTTCCATTTTACACCTTTTGTCTACTAGTTAGAACTTCAACACAATTTAAACTTTTATTGGTTGTCTGTGGAATGTTTTTACTAGAGGACAACATCGTTTGGTCCTGTGTGTTCATTATCTTCTAAGAGTCAGCCAGGTCCATCAGCCATGAAGCACCCTCTAAAGTCCCCAGGCTCAGTGATGTTATCTAGTCAGCCACAATTGGGGTTTAATGGTCACCAGAAGTGCAGCTCTTCCCCAGGCAAAATATAGTGGCTTCTCTCAGTGTCAGTGGCTTCCACGGATGGCTCGTTTCTCATTAATAGGTGAAGTAGAAGCCAGGAGGGCACAATAACTACTAGTGCCTTCTCTTATTTTCCTCTCCTGTCTGCAAAAGCTGAACTAGAAAAATCCAGATCTTGGCCTATTTCAAACTCCCATGCAAAACATGTCACACATAAATTCAGAAAGCACTGAATGTGAATCTGGAAGATTCTATTCCTACTGAAATGGAAACACTGCCTAGAGGGAAAGTGTCAGAAGCAGAAGCCACACAATTCTACCTCCATGGGTTCACGCAGGCACCTGGGTGTGCTTGTTGGACTCTTGTCCATGAGCAAAGTAGGCTCTTACTCAGTGACAAAGGGGCTGTCACTCTCCAGCCCCATCAGTCCCCCAGAATCCCGGTGTTCTTCTTGCTACCTTTCTTCCTGACCTGATAAGTGCTTTAGGGATGCCTTGTCTGGGCAACAATCCCTCAGGCACACTTGTCCTATGGCGTTCTATAGGGGACATCTTGTTAACATTGGTTGTAAGAGACCATTCAGGCTCCCTTTGAGATAGGAACTATCATGGCTACAGGTACAATGGTGATGTGACTGCCATACCTGAAGATGGCTCTATTTGCCCTTCTTCGACTCAGCTCCTGGATCACAAAGCAGGACCTATATTCCATGTAAAAATCAGCAAGTGTTTTGTGACCTAACAAACCTGGGAAATACTTGGTTAATCAAAAAGATGAAATGTAGAGAGACCTTTGCAGGTCCTCAGTCCAGGACTTATGAATCACATCACTGATCCATTGAAAGGGAACAGATGACGTAGCTCACACATTAGGCCAGACCACACCTATGTGCAACGTCACTTGTGTCCCTAGGAGTTCACAGAGAAAGCTTGGAGGCCGCTGTATCCATGGAGCCTGCTGACCACAGAGACCTTCAAGACAGCTGCATAAAAGCCTTAGCACCTACCAGGGGGCACTACTGCACACTTCTCCAAGACTGGCTAAAGGGGCAGGCCCTGGGAGGGCAGAAGATGCAAACACTCACAAAGACACAAAGAACGGCCTATCAATAACTTTATAATGATTATGTGTTTCTGTTATAGTAAAATCCATCTATGTTGGAGCAAAAAGGATCTAAAGTTAATATCAACTGGTTCTTTTAAACTTCATTTTAGTGGCTCCTAAAATTACCAAGTTACATAGGTGTATAGATGGCTCACATAGCTTCATTCATTCATTCAGAGACAGATTCTCATTATGTAGCTCAAGTTGGCCTGGAACTTACAGTGTAGTCCAGGCTGGTCTCAAACTCATGTTCCTCCTGCCTCAGTCTCTGGAGGACTGGTATTACAGACATGCACCCTCATAAGGCATCATCTTTTTATTGGACAGCATTGGTTATGGATATATACCTACTATTTTCTGGCTCATTTACAAACTCATTCAGCTCAATCTAGAATCGGGAAGCCCAGATCCTTCTCACCCATTACCCTTATACACTCAGTAGCAACCAGGCAGTAGCAACCACTGTCCTGCTAGCTTCCTGGAAGTGTAGGATTCAATGGAAGCAATGCAATAGTAAAAGAGGAGTGCCCCTGTTCCTGTTCTAAATTGTCTTGCCCAGGCTTCTGATGGTCAGGCTGCCTCAGCAACAGCCATGCAGAAGGTGGCAGGCTAGACAAAGGCATGCTGTCTGTGTGAACAGGCATACTCCATGTGGGTTCCTTTGAAGCCTCTGCAGATGTCCTTGGAAACACAGCTTTCAAAGTTCAAGCCTGCAGCTTCTAATCATGGCAGTGTGTCCAGGGGACATTGCCAAGAAAGGTCTGGCCTGAGCATGGCCTTGTGGGAAAGAAGTCAAGTTCCTCTCTCTAATTCAGAATCTTGCCCTGACTAATGAAGACTAGGGTGAGAACAGATACAGATTAAAGCAGAGGCTAGGACTTGCTGCAGGATGGCCCCAGGGTAATAAATCGTGGACAGCTCCTATAGCCCTCAGGAGTACTCACTAGGCAATGCAGACAGTCCTGGCTCAGCCACTTGACCTTGAGCGAGGCAAGCAGCTCCTCCAATGGGGACCTGGGAAGAAAGCATACCAGCCAGCACTGTGTGCAGCACATTACCAAACACATCTCTCACATGGGCTTGCCAGCAACACCATGGTTTGGAATTTTGTTGTGGTGGTGGTCTGCGTTGGGCCTCTAAACCTTCTCCCCTCCAAGGAGGTTTGAGAGCCCTGAGCTCAGACAGCGGTCACATATGGCACCACCTTCCCCAGTTCAGTAGTATCAGTGAGCACCCTTCATCTGGCCTAGCTCTGAACATGTTCTTTATCATCCATGGGGGCAGGGTACCCAGTTCTGAAGAACCCTGGGAAAGTGTTTAGTATTGCTTTTTATAATCCTCTTGTCTCTTGGGATCCATAAGGATCCCTCAGTCTCTCTCTTTTCCCCAGAAAAGACAGCATTTTTTCCATCTATTTCTACCATCCCTTGCTATCTCTCATAGACTGTCTTTGCTTAACAGTAAAAAACAATCCTACTGGGCCTGGGATGGGAGTGGCTTAGTCAATAAAGTGCTTTACCTTGAAAACATGAGAACCCAAATTTAATCCTTGGACCCATACAAAAAAAAATGTGTGGTGTGGTGGTCCGTGCTTGTACTATTAGTAGTGGGAAGGCAGAAAAAAGAAGATTCTATGGCTCATTAGCCAGCCAGTCTAGCCTAACTGGGGAGGCCCAGGCAAGTGAGACAGTCTGTACTAAAAGTAGTGGATGACACCTGAGGTTGTACTCTGGCCTCCACATGAATGTATACAGATACACAAACACCAGCAACACCAACACCAACACCAACACTACTACCACCAGCCATGAGGGGCATGGGAACTACAGAGACCCTTCAAAAGGTGTGATATCCAACACAGGGAAGAAGGGTTTGGGCTCTCAAATACTGTCCATCCTGGGTTCTGACAAGGAGAGGCAGATGGTGATACATCCCAAATGGAGTCCCCAAAAAACTTTATATTCACTGTATTCATTGTGCCTGATCCTGAGGAAGGAGTAGGCCTGCAACCCAGGCACCATGCTATCAAGAGGCTGGGTGGTGTCCACTGGCCTTGAATTTGCTTCCTTAATGTCTGCTCCAGCCTGATGACCTGGACATGGGTGCAGAGCTGAGTGTCTAAAGATCTGTGAAGCTCCAAGATGACACTTAAGCCCTTTGTCTGAAGCTCCTGAATAATGGGCTCTCTAGGCATCCCTTAGCACTGCTCAGAGTGGCTGCACTTTGTCCTAGTTCTTTTCAAAATTTATTTTAAAAATTTACACAATATGTTTTGGTCATATTCCATCTCCTTCCCCAACTCCTCCCAGACACCCACATGCCATTTCATATTCTTTCTTTGTCTTAAAAGAAAAACACTCATGTACATGAGTGCATGAGCACCCACACAAATAGATAGGTGGATGGATAGATGATAGATAGATAGATAGATAGATAGATAGATAGATAGAACAAAAAAAAGCCATGGAGTCCATTTTGTGTTGGCCGACTATCCCTGAGGAGCAACCTGCCCTGAGATGTGTGTGATATGCCTACTGTTATTTCCACTGAAGAAACAATGACTTTTCCCTCTTTCAACAGCTATCCCAAATAGACTCTCAATTTTTGGTGGGACTTCGTGTACATTTCCTCTTCTTCATACTGAGATTTTGTCTCAGTAATCTTTGGGGCCAAAGGGATGACACTTCGAGGAAGGAGTTCATCAACTGTACTGTCTAAAATGAGTGGCATCCAGGCACAGACAGAAGCCCAGTTCCTTGCCACACTTAGAAACTGGGACAGCTTTTTGCCTCTCAAGAGCTGCTTTTCCAACACATTGATCTCAGAAGCAAGACTTTCTGTGTGCTTAAGAGCAGGCACAAAGTGGAAGCCAAGATATCACAGCGTTTGGAACTCCCAGAGGCACAGCCAAGAGCCACTTCCCTTTCCTAAGAGATCCACCTGGTCTAGCCTGCGACAGGAGGCTGCCAGCAGGGTTCAGGTTATCCTTCCGAGATGCAACCCAAAGGTCTTTCCATGAGTCAATTCCTATTATGAGCCATCAAAGTGGGACCATTGAAAGGGGACCTCAGAAACTGTTACCTGTAGAAAGAAGATGTTTTTCTTTACTGAAACCCATGTCCAGCTGATCTGGATGGCTCAGTGGGTGTGAATCCCCCAAACTTCTACATTTACTGCCCTGCACATATGTTAAGGAGGTCATGTGAGGTTCTTAGGTACCCTGTGCAACAGTGGCTGAAACAAGTTGAACCTGTGGCCACTGAGGATGGACTGCCATAGACTAGGTAGGTAAAGACAGTACCTTAACTCAGTACCTTGGAGGAACTTCCGAACAATATGTGCAAGCGTGACATGAAGTGTTGTGCAGGATTGAAGGAGTAATAGAGCAAACCACAGGGATCGCTAAAGTTGCCAAGAGATTAAAAACAGACTAGTATACATGGAACAAGAACAAGAAATTGTGATAAAAGATGAGATGAGTATAAGACAAGAATACACACTTGCAAAAATGAAACCAGTGGAGACTTAAAAAAAAATAGGAGAGTAGATGATGTGTAGTTAATGAGATGTTGTTAATTAACTAAAAGAACCAAGAAAATGGCAGGGGACCAGAGAGGAAAGATGTATAGAAAATAGTAGATGGTGATACAGGGCTGGAGGAGGTCCAGGTTAAGTGGGGGCAAGGGGAGAAAAGGGCAGGGAGAAGGAGGGGATGGAGGAGACGGAGAAAGGAGAGAAGGAGGGAGAGAGGAACAAATAATGATGGATGTTTTCTAAAACCAGAATGAGTTGGGTTTCAAACCACATCAAATACAGCAGGATTGAATTTTACAAAAACGAAAAGAAAATCCCACACCCAGACACAGGACAATATAAGAACAGATGCCAGAAAGAGCAAAGATGCTCTACCAGTTAAAAACCACAGTGAGGATGGCAGAGTGCATGCCAGGCACTGCAAGGATGGCAGAGTGTGTACCAGACACTGCATTGAGGATGGCAGAGTGAGTGCCAGGCACTGCATGGATAGTAGACTGTGCACCAGGCACTGCAGTGAAGAGGGCAGAGTGTGTGCCAGGCACTGCACAGTGAGGATGGCAGAGTGTGTGCCAGGAACCTCAGTAGGAGCATTGCAGAGAGTGTTCCAGGCACTGCAGAGTGAGGATGGCAGCGTGCATGCCAGGCACTGCAGAAGTCAGAACATGGGATGTAATCTTCATGGTGCCAGGGAAAGTTCAGTCAGTAGAAACCCACAGGTCTCCATCATTCATTCACCATTAAGAATGTGATACCTTCAGACACAAAAATCACACAGTACCCTCTTTAAAAAGTACTGACAGACACATCATACCAAGGAAAAAAGAGTGAAAATGTATGAGACATATAAACTAAAAAGATGAATAACAAACAATAAGAGTAGAGATTTTGTGGAAAAATTAAAGCTGACACTATTTTCATAATAAGTCTTAACATTTACATCTATATTATCAACTGTGGTCCATCTGTTGAAGACCTTGATCCCAGTGTGATCATATTAGGAGAGGGGCAGCTAGGATAGTTATTAAGGCTTAATGAGGCAAAAATGGTGGGTCCTGGACCTAATGGTAAGAAAAGATAGCAATGTGCACCCAGTCCCTACACAGGGGCACACCTAGGAAACCCTGGAACACCCAGAAAGATGGTGGCCACCATAAGCCAGGAAGCAGGTCCTCATTCTCACCTGAGATTTTCAGCCTCCAGAGAAGAAAGAAAGAAATGCCTGTTCCTTTGTGCCCTTACCCCGTAGTGAGCTGTTACAGGAGTCTGAGCTAACCAAGACAGTGTTCATGAATTTTCTCACAACACACTCTGCCAGATAAGGTTGAGAGACATCTAGGAGTGATGACAGGTTAGCTGGGGGATTTATTCATCACCCTTAGTCTTGACCATAACATGTCTATCTAATTTTTAAGGTAGATTATAGGGGAAGCTGTAGCCATACCTAGTTAGGAGCTGGCTACAGGTGTGTCTGACCACACCTGCGAGGGCGTGGTCAGGGTGATGTAGAGTGAGAGTTTCAGGTGGCTGGGTTTCACTTTTGGTTTCACTTTTTCGGCTTGCTGTACAGACTGCTGCCACACCGGCTGGCTAGGTCACTCTGTAAGTAAGGCTTTTCCCTATTAAATACCCTTATATTTCTACTTGGCTCCGTATTGGTAATTTCCCATTTTAGTAGATCATTAAAGTGTTAGAAAGAAATGCAAGTTAACCCCACTCCATCCAATGAAGAACAGAGAAGGCAAAATGCACAGAAATTGAGTGGACAGGAAGAACTGTGGCATTCTTTAAAAGACACTTGGTGGAAGACATATGAAATGCCATGGCCAGGGCCAGTGAGATGCCTCTGATGGTGAAGGTGCTTGTTCTACAAACTTGGCAATCTGAGTATGGTACCTAAAATGTGTGTAAATGTGGAAGAAGAGAAACGACTCCACAGTCGTCCGAGATCTCCACAAGTATACAGTGGCTTTGTATACCCACCCACCCCTACATAAATAATGGATGAAATAAAAAATGGAAATGCTATGCTCACCGGTGGGTATAAGGTTAAAATACTAAATTATTCTTGAAGAGTTGGAGGAAGAGAGGTAACATTAGGTATAGTCTTGTTCCCTGCCTGTTCTTTTCTTAGCTTTGTCATGTGCACAAGTCCAGCCTGCCCCGCCACACTATCAACATAACAAAGAGATCAGCATAGACATGGACTCATGACAGATATTAAGACAAACCCCTGCCAACCTTGCCTGCTCCCCCAAAGTCTGGGTCTTTGTATGGGGTCAAGCTGAGTGTGAGTTCCAATCATGTTTCCGGCTTGCCTTGTCTGAAAGGGATAACAAATTCTTAAGAGTTAACAGTGAAGGCCATGAAGTATGTCTAAGACCCAGGGATCCTTGTTTTTTGGCTCTGTTTTGCTATTCAAATTTATTCTCCTTCCAACTTAATATATATATTTCCTATTTTTTAAAAATCATTTTACCTAATTATTGATTGTGTAACCTTGAGCAAGTAATTTCACTTCTTTATGGCTCAAGTTCAAAATGTCAGATAAATCTTGTTTCATAAAAAACGAAAGAAAAATAAAGTTCCTAATAGCGACTATGATTTAGGATTTGATGAACCATGTATATTGTATGTGTTTGTGTGTGTGTGTGTGTGTGTGTGTATGTCTTTGTTTATATGTCAGGGTAAATGTGTGATATGTGTGTTTATCAGGGTGTGTATATATGTATATGTGTGTGTCTATATCAGAATATATATTCATTTCTGTGTGTTTGTGTGTCTAAGTCAGGGTGCATATATGCATATGTGAGTGTTTGTGTATATATCAGGCTGTGTATGTGTGTTTGTGTATATATATTAGTGTCTGGGGGTAGGGAAAGGGCATGAGCATGTGTGTATGACTCAGATCTAGGTCACACAGGGCCCTGGGGAGCTTAATAAACATGTCTGTGACCTTTTTCCAAAATTATGAGGACTAGCATTTTTAGATACGAGTGACAAGGCCAGATGAAGAGTGAGTCACTGATGATACTTGCCTGGGAGCCTGGAAAAAAAATGGGAGACACTCTGCTGGAACATCCTCAAAAGAGATTGGTGTGGTGATGCATCCGTGTAACCCCAGAATCTGAAAGAGGAAGGCAGGACTGTGAGTCCAAGGTTGCCTAGCTACATGGTGAGTTTGAGGTCAGCCCAGGCTGTATAGAACGTCACACACTCACTCACAGAGAGAGACAAAGACAGAGATCTGCACCTCTTCACTATGCTCCAGATGACAAAAACCAATGAATGAGCAGAGAAGTTAATTTGCAGGAGGCTGGACCTTACTAAAAAGATCCCCCCACCCTCCCCATCGCTGCCCCTCTCCACCCTTGCACCTGTAATTGCTCACTGGACAAAAGTGTGTGCAGCAAGTTCAGACAGAAACAGAGGTCGTGATCTTCCAGGTAGTGTATCACAAGCATGAGCACACTGAGAGATACACAGGAAAAACAAAACAAAAGAAAAAAAAAACCAAAACCAAAAACAAACAAACAAAAAAAAAACAGGGTCAGGGTCAGAAGGCCCTTCCTGACAGTATCCAGTGGACAACTGGCTCTCAGGATAGTAACAAATGGGAAATATAGAGATTGGGACCCTGACTAAGGAACGGGACCTGCAGGTAGCAAACGTGCACACATTCATTCAGGAGCACTGCCCACAAATGGCCTTCAGTTGCTACCCCTCACACACTGGTTCTTAGAACAGCCACATATCCTTCAGCATGTGCTGGAGCTACCAAACCTGGTAGGAGAGGAATCCCAGTGTGGCTAGAGCACAGCAGGGATCCCACTGTCCCCTTAGGGTGTCTAGCCATGTGAGCAAGAAAAGCCTCAAGGAAACCTGTGGCCTGCTCCCTGAGCAGAATGCTCCTGAGGAACTAGATAAAGCCTCACTTGGGCACCAGGGTGACAGTCAGGACATCAAGGACAGCCTGAATTCTGCTGTGTGAGAAGGAAGGAGTGGAACTCGTAACATTGAGAATTCTCATACAGTCAAATGCGGATAGCCAAAGGATGTGATGACAGTCTTTCCAGACAGCGTTTGGCACCAGACATGCTGGTACACCAGGCCTGTCTCCGCATTTGGGAGCTTAAGGCACAAAGATCATACTACATGTGTGAATGACAGCCGCCAAACAACCTGGCTTTTACTTTTACTTTTCTTTTCTCTGTGTTTGTATATTCTACAGTATGATTTTGCACACGTGTATGAGATCATGCACAAGTGGCAGCCAAAGACCTCACTGAACGTGAAGCTAGGCTGGCAGCCAGTAAAGCCAAGAAATCCCTCCCCCCCATCTCCTTTCCTGCAGTCACTGGAGTTACAGGCATGCACCTGGGCACACCTGCCCTTTTATGTGGGTGTTGGTATTCAAACTCAGGTCTTCAACTTTGAGCGACAAGCACTCTCACTCATTGAACCATTTTCCCGGCCTATGGCTCTGATTTTAAAGGGAGCAGCCTTCCGATTGTACAAAGAAAACTCTGTTCCTTTTCATTGCTGTGTGGTATTCCAGTGCATAGATAAGTTCTAGTCTTTTAACCCTTTACCTATTGATGGACACTTGAGTTATTTTCCCATTTGGGTCCTTGCATATAAAACTGAATTTTGAAATGTTCTTATTTTGAAAAAAGTGTGTGTGTGTGTGTGTGTGTGTGTGTGTGTGTGTGTGTGTGTGTGAAAGAGAGAGAGAGAGAGAGAGAGAGAGAGAGAGAGAGAGAGAGGGAGAGAGGGAGAGAGATACATGGAGATGACAGATAGATGTTGAGTTTGTGTGTGTGTGTGTGTGTGTGTGTGTGTGTGTGTGAGAGAGAGAGAGAGAGAGAGAGAGAGAGAGAGAGAGAGAGAGGGAGAGAGATACATGGAGATGACAGATAGATGTGAGTTGTGTGTGTGTGTGTGTGTGTGTGTGTGTGAGAGAGAGAGAGAGAGAGAGAGAGAGAGAGGGAGAGAGATACATGGAGATGACAGATAGATGTGAGTTGTGTGTGTGTGTGTGTGTGTGTGTGTGTGTGAGAGAGAGAGAGAGAGAGAGAGAGAGAGAGAGAGAGAGAGAGAGAGTATACGGCAGCCCAGGTACTTGCCCTGCTTACGACTGGCTGACAGTTCTCTGTGACCTCCTGACTATATATACTTTGGCTCCTTGCAGGGCCTAGTTGAGGCCCAATTAGCTGTGTTTCTCCAGTGACTATGGGACATTAACTCTTGATTGCAACCTTGGAACAGACTCTTCCCCTTTTGAAACTGAGCAAAGTGGGGGGTTTCTGCTTTAGCAGAAGCAGAGGAGGCTTACCAGTGGTCATGCATAATTTATGTGGCTTTGTGGGGCCTTGAAAAAGGCCCTAGCATAATCTAGACACTGAATTAGATTTGTAAACTGAAATGCTTTGGTGGCATGGTTCCCTTCCAGGGGAGCCCACACTGCCACTCTTGGCCAGTGTGACTCAGTTTCTCCCTGCCAAAGTCATCTGAACTGCCAGCCTTGTCTGTGCCAGCAGGACCCTTCACTTACCCAGAGACTGCCTGATGTTCTCACAGTGGTGTCCCAGGCTGCCTACTCTGTCCTCAGCAGGGAACCAGGGACAGTTCTTAGAGCAGTCTCCCCCATGTCTCCTCAGTTCCTACAAAGGACCAGGGAAAGACCAGGCCTGACTCTTCCACCTGCATGTGCCTGGTGGCTCTCTGAACCACTGCAAACAGGGCTGTGTGCCTTTAAGAAGCAAAAACCAAAGTGAAGCATGTTGCAACCCTGGTGGTTGCTAAGGCTCTCTTTTCCACTGCCCAAGTGTCTGGATCTCAGCTTCAGATGAGTGTGGCCTGCTGGGATTTGGGCTGCCAGTTTAATTAGTGTTCAGTAATTTCAATAATGAGTGACAATTCATCCGGGCTTTTAGGTTGGTCTTCTGTTCAGCAGCAAATCAATAATCCACAGTTTTTCCCTTCTTTAAAGACAAGGAAGTGGCATGTGAGCTACATCAGATGAGAAAAATAAATGAGGAAGCGCTCGAGTCCCTCAGTAACTTGAGAGGCAATTGGTTTTAATGGTGTGGGCAGCCTCCCCAGCTTGTTGATGTTATTGAAGGAGCAAAGGTCATTAGGAACTGGAAAGAGGCTCTCGCATCCTTGCAGTAAACAGTTTGCCCTGGCTGTAACCATAGTGATTTGGGTAAATGAACACAGGTATACGGATTACTACCCTATTCCCCAGGCTGCCTGTATTATTGCCTCTGAAGATATAAAAACAATTGAGGCTAATTGTATGAGAGAGAGTTTATTACAAACACAAATGGAAAGAGAAAAAGATAACCAGGCATGTTCTTTTCTGAGGTTTCCCCACCCGGCACCTTCATGTGCCCCGTGTAACATGCACTTGCTTGGCTTCTAACCCAAGGCTACTGCGACTGCTTGTCCAGCCTGTCAGTGGGAAGATGACCTCAGTGGCAATGCGGATGATTCTTTCCTGGCTTTGGAGAGCCTCCTCTAAGTGGGTTCTGAAGCACGATCAGAACTCTGCAATTACTTGTTTGACTGCCGGTGGCTCCTTGGAGCCGAGGTGCTTCAAAGCCCAGGAAAGACATTTATCTCAGTGACGAAGACATGGGGGTACAGCCTCTCCCCAGCCAGTGGCTGAGAAGTTCCCTGCATTATGGTGGGGACCCTGCCAGCTAGAGCTGCGGCTTTTTTTGTAAACTAGTGGGCTCTCTTTTGTTGCAGCTACAAAGAGGTTTCATAAGGTGTTGTGATTCGCGGTATACAAACCCATTAAAAAAACACCAGTGAAATCCCCAGCTGGGAAGGTCAAGCCTAATGAAGTGGGCTGTGGTGAGGAGTGCCGCTGCACAGCATCCCTGATGTAGGCTAGAGGTGCTCCAAGTGAACAGCGCTTATAATTATGATCATCCGACACTTCCCATTCACCTCCGGTGCTATTTTTTTTCTCACAAGAGAACAGATTAATTGTGTATCAACTGATATACATAAAAAGGGTTTGATAGAAGGCTTAATAAAGTAACATTAAATAGGCAATCCCACTGAAATTCTAATGTGTGTATTCTTAATTAAATTCCCTGGCATGGTACAGCCAGCCAGGTACATTCTGGTTGCTACTGCACCCATCGGATGAGGTTAGAAGATGGTTGGAAAGAAGTCAGCTGCACAAAGAAGTCTGGCTTTTCGCCCTCACCTCTGTCCAAATAGGAGCAAGTTGAGTGGAAAATGAAGAAAGAGCACCTGGCCTGGGTGGGGCCTGGACTATTGTTGGAATCTGTGTCTACGCAGGCTCTAGGACTGGACCCTAAACTCTATTGTGTTCACCAGCCCTGCGTTTTTGGCTATTATTCAGTGCTAGGTGAGGTGGTGTAGATGAATTCAAGTAAAAATACTTTGAAATGAAGAGGTTAAAGGAGAGGAGGGTCATAAGGATACTTTTATGAGGGGAAGAGGAAGAGGTGAAAGGAGAAAGAAGGGTGAGAAGAAGAGATTGAAGAAGAGAACTAAGAGGAGAAAGAGAAGAGTAGCTCTGAGGAGGAAAGAATGGAAGCAGAGGAGATGGGGGGAGAAATGGAGGGGACAGAAAGGATATGGACTAGGGAAAGAAAAGAATTAGGAGAGACATGCTCAGCAGTCCTGGATGCATCCTAGAGAGCAACTGTTGAGCTGGAGCAGAATAAATATGTGTTTAAAAGCCACATGTAGAGGTAATGAGGCGACCTGATTCATTAACTGCCTTGAAGTCGTCCGCAAAACCTCTCCACTCCGTGCCACGCCATTGCATCCACCCCACCAGCTGGCTTGGGCTATGCTCCTTCCATCTCCCAATGTTGCTGCCACTGGGAATTGGCAGGTTTCTCCCCACAGGCCCTGCAGGTCTATGGGGAACTCATCTGCTAAGTGGGAAAAGAAAGTGGTAAAACAGGCCATGTAAGGTGTTGTGTTTTTGCCCAAAACACTCCCTGGAAGAGATAACAACATTGAGAAAAAGGCAAAAGATACTTCCGAGATGTCCAGGAAGGGGAGTGGCATCTGCTCACATTCGGGCTAACCACATACCCTGCCTTCTATACAGCTTCCCTGTGTACAGTTCAGGGATCTTTCCCTTCCTGTAGAGAAGCTAATATTCCTTTTCTCTGGGTGACTCATGCTCTCTGGAACATACCCTGACTCCAGACTCCAGGTGCCACTTGACACCTAGAAGAGGTGGCCTTCCTGGAGCCTATCTGCTACTAGAGAGGGGACAATAGACAGAAAATACTCTCATTCTCAGCATCCATGAGCCCTGCGGAAGGAAAGGAGACATGAGTCCAGGCTTTCGCTGAGCCTGGGAGGACCTCTTCACCTGGTGTTGCAGGAAGAAGCCTGGCAAAGGTGCTAAGGCTGGTGGCAAAGAAGCTCAAAGACAAAGAGCAGTAGCAGAAAAGGCCTGGGCCTTCAAAGAGGTCAGGGCTGGGCAGCACAAGAGGTGGAAGCTGTGAGAACCTCTGGTATCCATGACAGGGGATGACCACAGCAAGTTCATGTCAGAAACCATCAGAGCCTGCCAGATGCCTAGGCCTGAGACTAGTGATGGCTACGTAGTGAGGTCTAGAAACAATACAAGATAAGGCAACAGTAAAACCACAACACGACAACAGGCCTTCAGTGTAGCCCTAGCTATAGAGGTAAGGCCCCGAGATGGTGATAAGAAATCCATCCATGCAAGTGACACTAAGTGATGGTGAGACCTGGGGTGAAAATGATAGCTGAGACTTGACCTTGACCCTGGCAGCAAGGAATACCCTATGGAACTTTGAGTGAAACTCCTGGAAACCTCACTCCTAAAAGACATATGTGCCACTCTGTGGTGATGACTATAGTGACTTTTCTTTTTCCTAGACAAAGCAAAGATTGCTTCTCCCAGGTCCATTTCCTTGTCTGAAGCCAGGGACAGCAGGTTAGCCTGTGCAGCATTCTGGGCCTGTCTGGAGGCTCCAAAGAAGAAAGTGCTCAATTCCCATAGTGCACTTGGCCACCTGCTACCCCCTCTCTGCCTAGGATGCTGGAGACTCAGCCAAGGGCATCATGGTCAAACAGACCTCTAGAAGGAGATACCACTAGACTCTTCTTGGCCACAAATCTCACAGCAGCACTTAGTTCCTAAGCTAACCTTGGCTCAACCACTGCCTGCCAAGTAAGGTCACCATGCTTGAGTCACCTACCCCATCTTGTAGCACCTTTTCTGCCTGACCTCCCCCATTCCTGAGTTTCCTGGACTCTCAGATTGTTGAAGCTGAGCTACAGGATATTCTCTTAAACACCCCCAAGCTTTGGTTCTAACTTCCCAGATCACAACACATTCTACAAACCTTGGGCTGAGGCTAGCCCTAGCCTGAGAGCCAAGAACCAGCAATAAGGCCAATATCCACATCATACCAGTGGTTGAGTGGAAACTATACATCATCAGGTGTCTAAGATGTACTGTCCCCAAGTGGCCAGATGCCCAAATTCATGGAGAGAAACAGTAAGCCAAGAAGAAAGCACACAGTAGCCAGCACAACTGGGAGGCTGGGAAGAAACAACTCCAGGGTGAGAGGGCCCTGCCATGAGAAGCCAACAAAACCTAGCCCATGTTATTTGGGTGGCCAGTTTAGTGAGTGGCTCTGAGAATTCCATTTGCCCATGAATAGATGCCATTGGGATTGATGCTGCCTCCTGCCTGCTTATACTGACTAGGCCCAAGGCCAGGGATAGCTATTGAGATGGGTGACCAATGATCCTATTGAATCCTTGGGCTAGGAGACAATGTGTCTGGGTCTGTTCAGATACAAACCACATGGAATCCTTGTAGACAGCCTTGTAGACAGTTTCATGACATCTCCCATTTTTAGATCAGGAAACCTAAGTACAGAAAGAGGTACCTCTGGCCAGGCATTGGTGGTACACACCCTTAATCCCAGCACTCAGGAGGCAGAGGCAGGCGGATCTCTGTAGTTCAAGGCCAGCCTGGTCTCCAGAGGGGGTGCCAGGATTGTCTCCAAAGCTATACAGAGAAACCCTGTTTCAAAAAAACAAAAAAACAAAAAAAAGAAAAAGAAAAAAGAAAAAGAAAAGAAAAGAAAGAAAGAACTACCTCAGATCCCCAGACAGGGAAATGGTGGGGCCTTGATATTGGGTTTCCCCAGGAGTTTTCTTAGATTGGCCCTAACTTGAAGCAGACAGAAACACACTGTCTACCAAGCATAGTGAAAGTTTGATTGCAGTAGTACCTCATATACACTAATCCTCTACCACTGAGTGATATACGTAGCACTATTTCTACTTTTAGTCTTTTAGTTTGAGGTGTGTACTCATTAAATTCCTCAGGCTGTCCTTGAACTCACTCTGTAGCCTAGGCTGTCCTTGAACTGAGTAATTTTCCTATCTCAGTCTCCAGAGTAGCTAGGATTACAGGCCTATGCCACAAGGCTATCAATTCACAGCAAAATCTAAAGCACAAAGCAAGAGTACATTGAAGACCCCCAACTACAATCTGTGTGTTTTGAGATGGTTTAAACTCTGTAGAGGTAGAAATGGCCAGGACAGGCTGGCTGTGGGCTGGAGCTGACAAGACAGTGAGAACCTCCCAAGCCTCAGCTTCCACTTCCACATGGCAGCCTAGAAGAGTTGCTGGCACAGTCTGGTTGTCTAGAACTTAGGATGAGCTGCAGTGGGAGGTCACAGGAGTGTGCTGGGCTCTCCCTGCTAGGACTGCAGACTTTAGAGTCTAGGAGGGCACCTCAACAAGGATTAAAGCATTTAGAAGAGAGTCTGGTCAAGGATGGTTCTCACACTGCAATCTTGCCCTTCCAGTCTGACTATCTTGCTGTCCCATGCTGAGCTCCCTGTCTCTCAGTGGAATATGGCAGAACCTTCTGACTTTCCCTATAAGCTTAAGTCCTGTCTTCCTGTGAAGCAGAAAGACCACATCCCAGGCACCATTGGGAGCAGCCACAGGACAAAGATCCACTCTACAGATACCTGATTGTGCAAGTTACCATGCCTACTGTGTATGAGACAAATGCTCCTGAGTGTGAGCAAAGAGTACCCACTGTATGTACATGAGGAATAACACTATGTGCAATTCTGTAAGGCATGTGCACCCACTAAGGACTCACTATGTGTGAAGCACACTACCTATTGTGTGCAGGGAAACATGTCTATTGTTTTTCTTTTTTTTCCTTTTTGTTTGAGTTAGAAACATGATTGAATTACATGACAATCCCAGTTCCCTTCTCTCTCCCCTCCTCCCCTACCACCCCCCAACTAAAACCCTACCTATCGCATATCCTTTCTTCTAATCTATACCTGACTCAAACTTTCTGCTCCCTCAGAAACATGTCTATTGTGAATGAAGCCCTAGGCACAGTATCGGGGCATGACATACATGGTAACTGGCTCGAGCTGGCATTCAGAGTTCTCTGGGTCATCACCTGCTAGTTCAATTGACCTTCAAAGGCTTTGCTCAAGAAGACTATCTAACCTTTGCACCCTGGCTTCAGGAAAGGCTACAGGTGATTCTAGAAGGAATGCTTGGAGCTTAGAACATGGCCCTGGGGCTCACTGTTGCAGAGGCAGGAAAGCCATGGGACAAGACATGGTAATGGGAAGTAGCTTCTGCCTTCTTGCTACAGCATGATTAGCAGAGCAGAGAAAGCACCTCCCAGCTTGCCTCTGACAGACTTGAGCTCTCAATCTCTTGTCCATAATAATAGGTTCCAAAGTGGTGGTCCCTATGCTGTTTCTTCCCTAATAACCATTCAATCATTCTCCTATTCTTCCTTGGGTTATCCTGGGCTACAGGCAGCAAGGTCTTCCTCAGGTCTCCTCTTGGTCTAGTCTCCAGGATGGGTATGGCAGGGGTCCTATGGGAGAGACCAAGTGGGCAGGAGGAGAGTGATGACTCCCAGGGCACATCTCTGTAGACGATTTCCACTGAGCCCATGGTTCCAGTCAGAGGGAAGCCATAAGACCTGTGACTTTGTATTCAATATGTGCCCATGAGAATTAGGAAGCAGAGGCAGGGGTGGGGCCACAGCTGGAAGGGAAGGGCAAAAGTCATTCAGGCATTTGGGAAAGTGTCACTTTAATATATGAGGAGACCTTCTTTGCCTTCCAGGCAGGGCCAGCCCCCTGCTGGTGTGGAAAGGGGCTGGTGGAAAAGAAACCCCACAACTAGTCTGACTGAAACTAGGCCAGCCCAGAGAGCCTCATCTGTTCTTTAGAAAGGGAAAAAGAGCCCCCACTCCTCCCACACATAAGGAAGAGCCTATGCATGTTAGCATATGTGAACAAACACTAATGTACACATAGGCAGAATTCACCCTCGTGCTTAGACTTGACATCAGTCCTGTTGTCCTAGAAATATGGAAGCAGCAGGTTCCTGCTTGAGCCGTGACTGTGGAGAGCAATGAAAGTCTAGCTTGTGATCATGAGTCTCAGTCAAAAAACTGGCCCCCGGTGGGGTCAAATGATCAAGTTTCATAAGCTGAGTTAGACCAAAGTCATGTGTGTGGCTCTTATAGCCCCAAATTGTTCTTTTCCCCCCTAATATCTACCAAACAGAACAATGAGGCCCTTTGAAATCCCCCAGAGACCTACTATTAAAACCACAATTTACAACTGCACATATCATCTAATGTGTTAACCAGGTGTTCGGTGTTATTGTTTGAAACTCTACCTTGGTTTAAATCAAATGAAGAAAAGCCAAAAGTCCAATTAAAACCCACACTGCCTCTTTATCGAGGGGAGGTGAAAGACATTCATTACAGAGTTAATGGCAGAAGTCTCATAAAATGTTAGACCATCCCTTTTTCTTCCACTTTCAGATTTCTTGCTTAGGGTCTCACAGCTCCCTGGCATTTCCTGTTCTTAATGGGGGTGGGGGGGAGTGCTAAAATAAATCTAAGAATTTCTGGCTTAATTGTCAGAGCATCTTGGACACTCTGGCCGAATTTGACAATTGAATGTTGTCACGGAGTATTAAGATCCTGCAGTGGGCCCATTTAGGCGATTATTTCATAGGCTGTCCCTTAATACCTTCCAGGCTCTGGCTGCATCCTCCCTGCCAACATGTGTCCATTGTATTTAATAGATCAATGACAACAAATTTATGTTGCTAAGTTCAAAAAAAAATACAAAAAGAAAGCAAACCCCACTGAAAGCCTCCCTGGATCTGCCTTTGCAGACACTGACCAGCCAATGTGGAATTCAGTTGTCTTCACTCAGAGGTAATGACTTCCAGACTTGAAGTGCCTGCCTTTGTCTTTAGCCATTTTTCACATTCCATCTTGATCTTGAAAGCCATGTTCCATTGTGCCTGTGATTTTCTACTTAGATGTCATGGTCACCTCCACTCCTGTCATTGAATCTTCTGTGGGTCTTGATACTGACTTTTTGGCTGTTCCCCACAGATGCTCTGTACTCATTGGCAGCCTGGCCTGCATCGCCTGGAAGCATCTCACTCAGTTCCTGTCGACTCTTCTTTTTATAAGGGACTAAAAACAGACAACAGGATTTTTTTTCTGGCCTCCTGACTGCAGTATTGAAATAAATAAGATAATCCAATAAATCAGATCCATTTTTCTCTTTTCATAGAATTTGTGAAGCTGGGGGGAAAGCGTCAGTTACAGCACATCTGTTCCCCTTTACGCCTTATTTAAGAAAATAATTCTTGCCAGATTTTTACCCACCCATAATAATTACACCATTTTTACAGATGTGGCTTTTAACAGCTTCATTCTGGCCCTGAAACTTTTATACAATTTGCAATGAATTTGCTTCTTGGCTTGCACTTCGTTATTAGCTGGCAATAAAGAGAGGGAGGTCAAGGAGTCTGTTGCCAGAACTGCACCTTTGATGGGTGTTTCTCTAAGCCAAACTCTGAGAGTAGAAGTGGCCGCTGCCATCACCACCACTCTATTATCCAGAGAAGCCCCACTCTTGGGAGCTGTGCTCTTGAGTGCTGCCCTTGGCAGTCTCTCCCTCATTGTCTTACTTTATCCTTTTTTTACTCCCTTTCTGAGCCCTAGCCCAGAGTTTGACTGTTCTGAGTCCCTGGATGCTGCCAAAGAAGCAGGGCTTTCCACAACACCCAGACTCAAGCTGGGAGCCCAGGTGGATGTACCCCAGCACTCTGGACCTGACACTGACTCTGAGAAGATACACGGGCCACATGAATGTGCCTTCACACTGTGTACCAAGTGAACTCACATACAAAGCCAACTAGGAATCAGTTAGTTCAAATAAAATTCACCTTTATAGTGGGATTCTGAGAGCAGGTGTGGCATGGTGGTGGGGTGTCAGCTGGAGTCCACACACAGGGAAGCAGTAGACAGGGTGTCTACAGGCACGGAGCTTGTCAAACCATCATGTTGTTAGGCGGTCTTGCAAAAACTTGGACAGCAAATGAGACTGTCCACATGACATGAGGGTCCATGGCAGAGCAGAAGTATTCAGCTTGTCACAGTGTAGCCACATTGGAGCACAGGCCATTCTCTTGTCTTCCTGTGTACTGTATATTCTGAGAGATTCCAGCTGGAACCAGTAGCATAGAGCCTCTATAGCCATACAAGCAGATATCACAAAGTCCAGAGCCCCCACCCCAGGGTGTGACTGTCCCCAACTTCCTGAGAGCTACCTGAAGACAAGACCCAGTGCAAGCAAGCAAGACCTCAAGGCCAACAGACCATGGCCAGCACTAGATACCTCTCCACAGTCACAGGAGTAATCCTGAGACAGCCGATTATCCTCTCCAAGGCTCCCCATGGCCAAGAGTGGCTTGATTTTCTGGTTCACAGGATTCCATTCATGTTTCTTCTCTCTGTCTTGCACCCTATCAACACAAACACAAAAATTATTTGTTTTCTTGATTTTTTTCTGCTAAGACAGAACAAAAGCAAACAAACAAAGCTCACTGAAGAGCCAAACTGTCCTGAGCTGCAGAAGATGGAGAAGTGACTGTCATGGCGGAGATGGGGTCAGAGGTGAAACTTCTTAATCCTCTTTCTTTTGGACATATTTCTTGACCCTGCCTTTGACTCCAAGCATGTCTCTCACGCTGTGGATTGGGCCTCCCTCCACTCATCCCCCTTCTTTGTGTCCCTCTTCTCTCCTCTCTTCCATGGTATCAACCAAACCCCTTCATTTTCTTAACATTGCCCAATTCCAGAAATGTCAATCACAGCCAAGTCTACAGCAGGAGGAAGCTTGGGAATCAAGTTCATCATCCCTTTCCCATCCCTGGCTCAGCCTAGGCTGCTGCGGGTGTTTGCCTTTCTCAAGATAGGACAGAGCGCTGCAGTTCAAAGGCAACATGTGACATGTCAGCAAGACTTTCTGGGGAAATCCAAACAGTAAGACAGTACAGGCCTGGCCATGACAGTTGCTGGGCGGTTGTTGACCCTGGTCCTGTGTAGACATTCTTGAATATTTCCTCTCTTAGGCAGTCAGGGTCTTCCATGTAGCAGATGGGTTTTCTCTTTCGTACCTGCACATAGTAGGCATGCAGAACTCTGCACAGAAATAGTAATTGTAAAGAAACGCCACAGAGAAAGTGTCACTGTGCTTCCATATGTGATTCCAGAGAGAGATGGAAGAAGGCAGCTGGATAAAGACAGACTTCAGGGACCCCATTCCTCAGGAGAGATGTCTGCAGGAAAGGCCATGGAAGCATAGTGTACGCAGCCAGGGGTGAGCACAGAGTGGCCTGGTCTCCTCTACCATGACTGGTGTTTGTAAGGATGATAATTTTCAGTCTACAGTTGACAAAGCAAGCAGCGAATGCCTGGCAAGACCAAGCAACACAGCCACCCTCATTCCAAAGCCTATATTTTTGTTTCATATTTCTCCAATGAAAGGGAATATTTTAGAATTTAACGTATCAAGTTCCTGAATGGTTTCTGTTATCAGAGCACACTGATTACACAAGGACCCCAGAGTCAGGTAGAGTTCCAGGAAGTCCCAGGGATTGACTTGTGGGATTCCTAGGCACTGGCCCGGCTCGGGATACTCCATGGCAAATGGAAACACCTTGTGCAGCACTCAGTCTCTGGGCTGCATGTGCATTCTTGTAGGGGTGTGGGGTATAGTGAAAGAGCAACAGCCCCTCCCTCCCCCAGACTCTCGTGACAGAATGGAAGAGGCATCAGATAAGAGGAAACTGAGGATCCAACAGTCTGGGTCACATAACCTAAAGAAGAATGAATTCTCTCCAGGGCCCTTCCAAGAACTTAAGAGATGTGGGGAGAACCTCAGGTGAGGACTGCCCCTCCCTGCCCAATGCCCCCCAGCTAAACCCCGGCTGGGCTGCTCAGCCAAGAGAAGCCAGAGAGCCCCCCACTTGGGTGTTCACAGTGGCTTCCTGTTTTCAGACAGCCAAGCAGCCTGTCCCTGACCATCCATGGCTCCCCTGTATACAGAGGACCAGGGAACATCCTATTGCTGTCAAGCCCAGGTTGCTCAGTTCACTACTGTCCTGTATGCCAAAGGCTGAGCTAGAGGCCATGGTGCCCCCCACTTAGGGCCAGCCTGGCTGTTATCCTACCCCCACCTAAACTGACTCTGCAGGGACTCCCTAGCTGCTGCTGGGGTGGGGGAGAGGGTACATGGGCCCTCAGGGGCCGCAGTGTAATGCCCACACAGGGCCTGGAGCATGCACAGCCAGTGCCTTGCTCAGGGCTGGAGGGAAGCAGCGGTTTGTCCGCTAATGAATTTAGATGATATTCAGCCTCTGCTGCTTAATTCACTCTGTGGCCTTGGCGTTGCCAACGCTGCGCACAGGGACCCCAAGTAAATCTCCTCGACTAGGTGTCAGAGTCGCCCCGACAACAGGCAGGCGCCCTGCAGGCCTCAGCGGCCACTGCCCCTAGCCTGGGCCTCGGCAGGGCCGATGTCCCTAGTGGCCCCCAGCTCCCTGCCCGACAAGGCGAACAGTAGCGCAGGCTGGTGTTCCTGTGCCCTGCTCTGGGTGGTCTGGGCACTGGGGCTGCTTCCGAGCTCATTTGCCTGCAAACGCCCTCACCTTGTCAGCGCCAATAATTATCCAGTCTGCGCTCCTCAGCGCTGCCATTTCTTAAGATTGGATTAGATTGAAGAGGCTGAGGCCTGGCTCCTCTGTGCATTTTCTCAGTCAGTTAGCATAACCACTGGGGGCCTCGCCGAGGCCTACAGCACAGCTACACTAACTTTCTCTCCCCTTCCTTATTACGGAGCTTAATAACAGCAGGCAGTGTATTAATATGTAAGAGATCAAGAGATTATTGATTAGAGTCACTTGCCTAATATCCCCTGTCCGTCATGTAGTTCAGCAATTCTTTCATGATTTTTTGTGTCAGGCCATTTAAATATTCATGACCGGGTTGCTTTGTACCTCCACGGCTGAATTTCTAATTAATCTGTCAAAAGAAATACAATATGCCCGGCAGCCTTATTATTATAAGGGTCAGCTGAAACAGAGATGGCCTGGCGAGGCCTAAGGGGTAATTAATTATAACAATGCCGTGTTTACCTTGTGTGGTACCTGCGGCCTAAATGAGCGCTAAATTAGACTCAAGCCACTCCAGTGCGCGTTTGAAGCCTCCTGGATGTACCAGACTAGATCATAATGACGGAGGAGAGAGGAGAGCCTCCGCTATGTAACAACATAATCAGCAATTATAGCTGCGAAATGGGGAGAAGGGGGAATTTTATCTCATTAGAAAGCCCAAGCAGAAAGTTTTTTTTTTTTTTTTCTGTCACCAGCTCTTTTCTTTAGAATTCAAATGATTCCACTCTAAAGGTGAGGGATCTCAAATCTAATTCCAGTGCAGATAGCTGGTCTAATTAGTGGTATACTTTGGCTAAAATATGAATGACATTTGTTCCAGCTTGGAGCGGCCTATTAATAGCGGGTGTCAGAGAGACACATTAAGTGTATCATTCGTCTGTCAATTTATCTCTGTCATTATTGTTTCTTTATTTCCTCTGCCACATTATGGTCACTAATTTCTTCTCACTTTTATGAGATTCTTAATGTGGGCCTTTAATGAACTCCAAAAACTCATCCAAACTCTAAAATTAAAACACTAGGCTCCTGTCAGGGTAGCGCGGCAGAGTATAACTTGAATAGTATCATTCTCCTGTCAATTTATTTCCATCATGATTTTTCTTTATTCCCTGCCACATTATGCCCACTAGTTTAATTCCATTTTTATGTGACTTGTTAATGTGAATTTTAGGTGGCTTTTAATCACCTCCAAATTTGTAGAATATCACAATAAATCATAACTGTACCCCCTCTTATGACAATTTATTTCTGTCATTATTTTTTATTTCTCCTTCCTTATTACAACCCCGTGTTTCATCTCCTACACTGTGACCTTTACATGGCTGCATTTTAAAAAGCAGCACACAGAAAGTTTGCTCTTTCTGAGGCAATGGAAGCAGGAGATGTTGAATGGGTTTTGGTTTTTGTTCATCTGCCATGGGCCACAGGTGTGTTTTCCCACCACCTTGAACTCTGCTCTTGGTTGGCAAGGAGCATCTAGTGTCGAAGATTCAGAACAGAGACAGAATGGGACCAGGAGTGTGGCAGGCAAAAACAGGCACTTATGATGGGCAGAGAAAGAGACAAAGGGTCAGGTTCAGAAGACAGCATTTGATTCCAAGAATAAGAACTAGTGATTTTGCTACTTAGGAAGAGGATGCCTTCCTATACAAATGCCACCCCTGTACCTGTGGATTCTGGTTTCTTCTTGGTCAAGTCCATATCTGAGTATTGCAGAGATTGGCCCATGATTCAAATCTCTTCCTACCTCTTTGGTGTGGCCTGTGAGTTTGGTTATGTTTCACACCTCCAAAGGATTGAAAAACTAAGTAAAGGTCATATTTTGGGACATATAAAAACTATAGGGAATTCAAATTTTGGTCTCTATAAGTAAATTTTTATTAGAACACCGTGGATGTTCATGGATGTATTAGCCATAGCTGTTTCATGGTTAGGGAAACAATTGAGTTGCTACAATAAAAATCTTCTGGCACTCCACAGATGGTTGAATGCCAGTTCAATTCTCAAAGGGATGTTTGGTATTGTTTTTGTTCACATCTTCAGACAGGATGCCACTCTTGCCCACGCTGGCCTAGAGATCACAATTCTCCTGCTCAGGCTTCAAAGTGCTGGTCTGTGCTATGTGCCAGGTCTCTGAGAAGGTTCCCAGCATCCCACAGGCCACTCACTGCCAGCGAGGTAGGGAAGAACCTGATGCCTGTGACTGCAATTAGGGCTATATTCTGGGTGATGAAATCTATATCTTGGAGGAGCTTTCAGTCATCTATAATCTCAAAATTATTTTCTGTGCTTTATATATATGAGAAGCATTACAGGGGTATTAGGCACTTGAGAAACAGAGGAGTTGAAGACATAGCCCAGGCCTGATAAACTGTGTTCTACTCCACTGTTAAAACCTAAGATTTAAATCTTGCAGAAGGTAAAACTCCCAGGCATCTCTGTTTCAGGTGAAGTAGTGTTTTGAACAAGGTTAAGGCCAGCAGGCCTTTAGGCTACCCAAAAGTTCAACATAGCAAAGTTGTTAGTAGAGCACACAGCATCCACTAAGGAATTTGGCTGGTGATGGGAATTTTAAAATATGTCACTAAAGGATACCCTTCTTCCAGGAAGCTCGGTTCTAACCTGTGACCCTCAAATCAGTAAGGTAGTTGACACTCTTCCTAAATGAGTTTCAAATGTCCTTTTATCTGAAAATGGTGGTAGGTGACTCCCTGCTGCTATAATACTCTCAAGAATGGGGCTGATTTCTCTTCTCAAGAATGGGGCTGAAATCTCTTCCAGGATGCTGTCTCTATGCTCTGTGGGTGCCCATAGCTGTCTCACTTTCTCACCCAGAAACCAAGACACCAGCTACCTATTTCAACTACTTGGGATGTAGCCACAGAACCTGAATGCTCCAGCACACATTATTCTTTCTCTCTCAAATACAAAGTAGTTTTATCTATTGTGAATTACTGTGTTCTTTTGTTTCCTCTCTTCTGATAAAGTAATATACTCACTTATCAGAAAACAGAAATTACCAAAAAGTAAATAACAAGTCCCTGCAGTCTTCCCCTCCAGACAGCATGGATTCATTTTGGTTTCCTTCTTTGTTTATTTCCACTCATAACTGAAGTCTACTGGATGAAATTTAAATTATATACTTGATATTTTATTGGGCACATTCCATCAACATTTTTTTTAAAAAATAGCTGTTTATAACATTGGGATGACAAAATGCTCAACAGATTTGGGACAAAAAGCAAAACTCTAATACTGCCAAAGAGCCAAAACTGACATCGTCCTTAGTGACAAAATACTGAGAGCTTCCAAGATTGAGCCCAAGAAGAAGGTGTCCATCCTTCCAACTGTTGTCAACATTTTCAACATTTCATTGAAGGTTCTAATCTGGATAGCCAGGCAAAGAAAGAAAGTGGAGGCTTCCAGATTGGAAATGAAATAAGACTATCTCTACTTTGAAAGCAGCAGTTTCATCTGTGTTTCTAGTTTGCTCAAGAGAATTGGCTGGAGAGTATTAGAGTCAGTCATCAAAGTTTCAGGAGGCAAAACTGAGATGAAACGCCAACTTTATTTGTATTTTCACACCAGTAGTGTTTTACTTTTCTATTTTATGTTTTGTTACATTTCTATAACACACTAATGATAAACAGTCTAAAAACAAAATCAAAAGGCAATCCCATTTATAACAGTATAAATGAGAAACAAAACATAACAAAAGAAGTGGAAGACCCACAAATTAAAAACTGAAGATGTTCAATGAGCAATACTGAAGAAGACCCAACATGGCCAGGCAGTCTATGCTGAAGGCCTGAAGATGGAAAGATTGATAATTTTTGCCTAATGGAGCTATAAAGTCAATGAAATACTTATTAAGGCCATTCGATTTCTCAGTTTTTCTCTTTTATAATATTTTTTATTCTTTTGCAATTTTATACATGTATACAATTTGTTTTATTCACTCACCCACCCCAACTCTCCATTTCCAACTCCCTGTGGATATCTACCAGTTTATTCTACTCCCCACTCCTCATGTGCTGTTTATTCTTGCAACTGACTGATTCCAATTAGTGCTGTCTGCTGGAATGTTAACTGATCTTCTTAGCTTGAACTTGTATGGGTTTTGTGCAATAACTGTACTAAGTGGGTTTGTGAGGGTGACAACCATGTTATGTTTGAAAGACAGCTTTTCTCAGCACTTCTCCCCATCCTCCAGATCTCATCTTATGTCCATCTCCTCTTCCTCCATGTTCCCTGAGCCTAGGGAGGCTGATAGACATTCCATGTAAGGATATACACTCAATGATCATGATCAGCATTTTGACCAGTTATAAGCCTCTACTTTACTGATGCCCACTGTAGAAGCTTCTCTGGTAAAGGTTTAGAATAGCACCAATCCATGGGCTGTACATATAAATATTTAGAAGGCAGTTTGGCAACATGTCCATTTAGGAAAACACTAGTAGAAGATTCCCCCTTAGGACATGACCTACAGAGCCATGGACTTTTGACAAGCTCTACAGAACTAGACAGGAATTCTCTACTGACTAGAAAGTAGCTGGTTACTCTGTGTTCTTCATGCCATTTTACATCAGTACCACTGGATTTCTTACAGAAATTAATAAACTAGTCAATTGATATGAAAATGCAAAGGACTCAGAATAGTTAAGTAGTCTTGGAAAAAGAGAAATGTTGGAAGAATCACACTTCCCCACTTCAAAACTTAATATAGATCCATAGTTGTTAAGATAGGTTAGTATTGATGGAAGGGCACATATAGAGATCATTGTATAGAACCGAGACTCCAAAAACAAATGCACACCTAAACAGTCAGCTGATATCTCACCAAGAATGACAAAACATTTCAATGAAGAAGGGACAGTCAACAAACTGTCCTCCAGGTAGATGTCCCACACCAAGACACAGACCACTGCTTCATAGAATCTACCAAGAGTAACTCAAATGGACTGAACACCAAAAACAAGGAGCTAAAATTACAAAACCCCAAGAAGAAAACACAAGTGTTCATTTTTGTGATCTTGAATCAGGCAATAGTTTCTTAGATATGTCAATGAAGGCACAGCAATTTAAGTAGATACTTTTTATTTTTATGAAAAAAATTATGCTTTAAAAGACAGTATGAGGAATGTGAGGAAAAATACCAATCCCCAGGACAAGAGAAAAATTGATAGATCATATATCTTATGAGGGCCTAGTATCTATAATAAGTGAAGAAAATTTTCAACTCACCAATCAAAATGCAAATAACCTAATTAAAATATGCTAAGAATTTGAATAGACCATTCTCTAAAGAATATGGAAAAATGGCCCATAAGGAGATGGAAAGGCAAGGTATGCTGGCATGCTGATTATAATACTAGGAGGCTGAAGCAAGAAAATCTCAAGTTGAGGCCAGCTGGAGCTATATAGCTATGTTTTGTCTCAAAAACAAACAAATGAAAAACTAATAAAGAAGAAAAAAATGGATGAAAAATCCAAACAAAGTAGACTCATTCCGTCATCAAAGGAAGTAAAATACACATGCTTCAACATGGCCAAACCTTGAAAACCTCATGCTAAGTGAAAGAAACATTCACAAAAATTATGTGTCCACATTGGAATTGTCCTGAATAGACAAACCCATAGATACAAATAGGAGATCAGTGATTGCCGTATGGAGGACTCAACAGGGATGCCTGCTAATAAGTACAGAAGTGGGGAAAATGAGAAAAACTTCTGGACACAAACAATGATGGTAGTTAAATACAGATTTTTAAATACGCCCAACCCATTGAGTGCACACTGTAAAAGAGAATTGCTTGGTGTGTAAGTGTTGCTCTTTAAATGACTGTATATAATCCATCATTATAAAAGCCTATATGCAGTTAATCATTATAAAAGACTACATGTAGTTAATCATTATAAAAGACTGTATGCAGTTAATCATTAAATTGCACTGATCGTTCACAATGTCTGTTCAGTTTTGCACTGTGTATACTCTCATCCTCAGACTGAAGTGTTTCCTCACCATTAGCCCAATTCAGAAGTCCTCCTCAGCCATACTCTTAGGAAGATAGCCTATCCTCAGGGATCCCTCAGCTCCCCAGCGGCCCCAGCCAGCTGTCCTCTTGAGTCAGTCACCCTGTCTGACTTGTAGCCCTTTGAGTATGAGTCTTTTATGAGAGTGTTTCTGCCCCTAAATGCAGGGTTCTTGTGAACACCTGCCTGGATTCTGAAGATCACTGTGAGGGCAGAGAGGCCTGATTGGTGCTGTCACTTCTTCTCTGTCCCCAGGGCTCTATGTCTGACTGTAATTGCTTCATAGGCAAGTACTTTCTGGAAGCAGAGGTGGGTTGGGCACAAAAAAACCCAAACAGTGGCAGAGACAGGCATTGGGGAAACAGGAAAAATTCAAGGAACACCAAACCCAAAGTTTCCCAAGGCTCTTGGGCCTGTCCTCTTCAGACTGAGGTATATGTGTATCCCCACAGATACTCACACACTAATAAGTTTGTGTGAATATTTACATTTACTTTAAGCAACAAGGACTTATGAGGAAGCAGGGAAGCCCTTCAGTATCAGGCCCATAAAGCCTGTTTCACAAAAACCTTGCCCATGGCAAGAGACTGACATTCAAAATGAGTCCAACCAGACAAATGTGAAAATATTCACATTCAGCACAGACTCCCTATGAACAACTAAGAACCAGACCCATAAGGTGTGGATAGTGATTGCTGAAGTGTGCTAAGATGGCTTCTAGTTCTATAGGTCCCCAAACCAGCATCAGCTCTGGAGCTGAGAATCCCTTCTTTTACATATCTCTAGGTATCATGGGGTCACTATACATGATGCTGGACAAGCAACTGAAGATATACTTTCCTCTTAAACATGTAAGTGTGTTCTAGAATTTTGTTTCAGGTTTATTCATCACAACCCTAACATTATTGTTGAATGTTAGGGTATCTTTTGTTGTTTATTTTGTAAAATTTTTTAATTTATATTTTACATTCCAATCCTGCTTCCCTCACCCACTCCCCCGACTTCACCCCCACTCCTCCTCCCATCTGCTTCTTGGAGAGGGTAAGGCCTCCCCTAGGAAGTCTACTAAGTCTGTCCCATCATCTTGTTGAGGCAGGTCCAAGGTACCTCCCCACCCTCCACACCCCTGTGTCTAAGCTGGGCAAGGTAGCTCTCCATATAAAAAGGGCTCCACTAAGTCAGTTTGTGCATTAGAGTTAGATCTTGGACCCTCTGCCAGTGGCCTCATATATGCTTCCAGCTGCACCATTGTCACCTATATTCAGGGAGTCCTTTTGGTCTTAGGCAGCTTCCCCATTTGTCAGACCTGAGTCAGTGATCTCTCACTAGCTCCAGTCAGCTGATTGGAGGTTTCCAATCATGTGGGTTTCCCCATCATGGTCTTGACTCCTTTGTTCATATTATCGCTCCTCCCTCACTTTGATTGTACTCCGGGAGCTCAGCCCAAAGTTTAGTTGTGTATTTCTGAGGGTTCAAGCTTCTCTGGGGTTATGGATTATAGGCTGCTGTTAGTTTTATTTGTTGGAAATGGTGTGTTATCTTTATAAGTGCAAGAATAAGCTCTTCAAAGCTAGCTTTGTGATTCTTCTGATAATAAAGTATTGCATGCCCCTTATTAACCTATTAGTTTATGCAGACAAGTATTGCTGATTTTTGTAACTACAACATTTATGACTGTCAAGCTTGTATGTGTTGACACAGATATGTAAGGATACATGAAGGGTTGCAAATATGAATCGTCAGTATGCACCATCTTTAATGGCTGCATGGTATTTTATATTGTGAAATCTTTAATGATTCAGCTAACCAGCTTTTGCTACCCAGTGTTTCAGCTGCTTAAAACACTTTTATTTTAGGAAAGAACACTTTTATATTATATCCCATTACTTCCCATATATTGCTAATTTAAAGAAGAGCACAATATTGAAGTTTTTGCTATATTTCAAAGGTTTTCTTCACAACATTTGTACCAATTTCTCCCTGACAGTTTACCCATTTTTCAGGTGTTGCATTTAACACTACAGATTATTTTATTTTTGTTTTTGTTTCTATGAGACAGGATTTCTCTGTGTAACCTTGGATATCCGGTAACTCACTCTGTAGACCAGTCTGGCCTTGTACTTATAGGGATCTGCTTGCCTCTGCCTTCCAAGTACTGGGATTAAAGGCCTGCATCACCATTGCCCAGCCAGATTATTTTATTTTACTGTGGCATTTTTGGTCTTACATTTAAAACCAATTTTTCATATCTTCAATTTTTCTCACTAACAAGCATACAGAATATCTGAACTGCATTTTCATTTCTGCCGATGGGTGAGTCTTACGATCTTTCTGTGCCCTGTCTCCTCTTTCATTCACTTGACCAGTTCTAAACTGGGTATCACATCATCTTTTTCAGTGCTCTGAATAAGCAATTCTTTCTAATGCCACCATCCTGCTGTGGGCTCATGGTTCCCTGTCCTTAGTTTATCTAGGAACTTCATATTTTTCTTTCATTTTTTAAAACTTTATCTTATTTTTGTTTACTTTTGACTACAGATTTATATATTTACATGTAAGTGTGTGAATACACATACATGTTTGACATATTTGATTTTTCCCAATAAATAAATCTTTCCATCTTTTTTTTATAATGCCAACCTATAACTTAGTGTTGGGATTCTTTCTACTTCCCCAAGATTCTTTATTTAGTTAGTTAGTTCCATTTGGGCCTTTGTATGTGTGTGTTGGCACTGGTACACTACAGGTCTGGAGTTACTTTTCACATATGCTGTGTGAGGAGGTAGAGTGGCTTTATGATAGAGCGCCCTTGGGGAGACAAGAAATCCATACTGTTCCAAGGGCATGGGGGGACAGTGGGTTAGCTTATGCTTTCTCGGAGATAATAATCAGCATTTTATTTTTTCACAAAATTAATTCTTTCACGAAATAAGCCCCAATGCAGTTAGAATTCAGGATCTTTACATGGAAGAACCTGCCCTTCCAGCCTGTCCTAAGCAGGACGGTGCCTCTCAAGCATGTCTGAGAGAAGCACTTGAGTTTCACACACTGGAAAATTGTTGTAATAAACTAACTTATGTTCCAGCAAGATTCCTCCCTGCCATCTGCTTGAAAATCATCACATACAAATATGCAGAGCACTCCTCTTGAGACTCGGCAAAGCCATCCTACAAATTTGAAAAGCTTTCACAAGTACCAAGTGACCAGTACCCCAAAGACGGCTCCTTGTCAGTCACAGCAGACATCCCTGAAGCAACCCCTGCCTCTTGCCAATCCCTATCTGCAGAACCCATAATCTGCCAATACGAAATTTGATTTTCACTCAGATTTGAAACCCATCTTAAAGTGCAGACTGAGTTCACATGAATACTGGGTATGTTTTCTGGAAACTTCTTTTTGCTCACTTGATCTGTGCCTATTTTCATGATGACTTTACTTAATTAATTCTACAGTTTGTACAATACACAAGGGGGTACACTCTTCACCATTGTTCATGGGGTTTCTTTTCCCCAGAAACTTTGTGACTGTTCAATTTATTTTTCACAGTGAATTGAGAAGTTACTGTAGCTCTAAAACCTCCCTCTATGTCACTGGTGCTCCCCCATAACATGCACACAAACAGACAAATCCTGGGGGAATTTTATTGGAATAAAGTTCAGCATCAAAAATACTTTGGGTAATATTATCATTTTTTACAATATTGAGTCTTCCTGAAAACATGGCATCTCTCTACACTTATTCGAATATTTTTATGTCCCTTATTAGGTTTTTATAGTTTTCTTCATATACTTTTCCTTTTAATTTCTTGGTGACTATTCTTCAGTATTTTATGAGATGCTTTCGCAATTGTCAGTAGAATCCTATATCCACTTTATTATGAAAATGATCATCATGGGTGTAAAAGAAAGCAATTTATTTATTTGTTCCAAACTGTATATGTCACTGAAATCTTACCTTGAATACTTCGATGGATGCTTTCAAATTTTTAAAGTTTCCCAAATAAACCATTATTGTTTTTGAAAAACACAACCCACATATGCTGCATCTTACTTTTCTTCTGCTGATCATTTTGCATCCAGTTAGCACAACAGACAGAGAAAGCAGAGCATCCCCGAGTTCCCTGATTCTCTGGAACATGTCTACACAATGCAACTGACTACATCTGTCCTCTGTACCCTTCTCCTTTTCTTCCACACTGAGGAGCCAAGGATGGCTGGGCTGTGGAACTTACAGTGTGATAGCCTAAGTTGTCCCAGCAGGATATGAGGGTCCTGTCTACTGGGAGGGAGTGGAAGTCACAAAAGATCAGCAAGAGGTTGCCTTATTCCTTAAGGCGATCAGAGCTTAAGGTCACCTGTCCCCATGATCCACCCCCATAGTGAGCTAAGGACTTCCCACACTGACAGCACTAAGGAGAACAGGGCACCTCTTTACTCCATGGTGGGCATAGAGGAGATGCTGGGGGTTCTGAGAATCTCCTGTGCGTATTGAGAACCACTCATGTTCTGTTTGACTGTTCACTGTTGGTTACATGGTTCCATTGTCTCTGTTCTCTCTACATCCACAAATATATGAAATACTTGTGCTACAATTAATGCTAGGCCCCAAGAATGCAGACTCAAAGTCATGTCCCCTTGTCATATGAAGATGGTCTTCTTCAGCAGCCACCTTGAAGTTTGGCTGGATGGAGGTACCTGCCTTGCGAGTAGTAGAGGAAATCTTGGTTGCTGACTTAAGGTGCTGAAACTAAACCCAACAAAGTGGTTGCAAATTTGGGAAGCAGGTGAGTTAATGTGGCTTGGGGCAGGATCTGGAATATCAAAGCAAGGACCCGGGTGGTGACCTAAGGGTGTCAGGCAAGCTCTCAGCAGAGAACTTGCTTATGTGTCTTCACACAGTGTGTCTGTACTTCTGATCGCATGTTGCAATGGTTTTTCTAGGCTCCTTTCCACATAGGTATGATCTAGAAAGGCTGAATGAAGGTTCTCCCTTGCTGATCTTTTGTGACTTCCACTCCCTCCCAGTAGACAGGACCCTCATATCCTGCTGAGCTGACTTAGGCTCTCACACTGTAAGTTCTACAGCCAGGCCATCCTTGGCTCCTCGGTGTGGGAGAAAAGGAGAAGGGTACAGAGGACAGATGTAGTCAGTTGCATTGTGTAGACATGTTCCAGAGAATCAGGGAACTCGGGGATGCTCTGCTTTCTCTGTCTGTTGTGCTAACTGGATGAAAAATGAGCAGCAGAAGAAAAGTAAGATGTAGCATATGTGGGTTGTGTTTTTCAAAAACAATAATGGTTTATTTGGGAAACTTTAAAAATTTGAAAGCATCCAGTCTAACCTTTGCTGTTTGGTGTTTCAGGTCCCTCAGCAGTTGGGTGGTCTTCACTGTAACATCTGTAGAAGCCACAAATAAAGCCAGACTGAGTTCTGAATGCTAGCTTTTTAGGTTACTTTCAAATAGTCTTGAAAGCCCATGTATCAGGGTGCCAGATTAGTGCTTTCTCTCTATCCACACAGGCTTGTTCTCTTAAGTACACATGGCTAAAGACCTCAAGAAGAATTAAAGCTGTTCCTTTTAAAGCAATGTTTCCCATTTGAATCACTTTTAAACACATCACTTTGCCTCTAATTTAAAATGAATAACAGCCTTAGAACAGAAAACTAAAGATCATTAACCTCATAAGACAACACACATCAGGAAGTTTGTTTTAAAATCACTAACAGAGTGACTAGAGACTGGCTAAGGTGGAGGATTGTGTTTTCAGCATGGTTATTTGGGGGATAGCTCTTTTGGTATTCAAATAAGAAAAGTAAAATTTCTTCCAGGCACCCTTGAGCTTTTTGTTTTGCACTAGTGGAAAATAAACTATACTTGGAGAATGAGGCCTACAGGTGTGAAATGTTCAGGGGGATTAAAAAATTTAATGCGTATTAATCTTGTAATATATGTATGTAAATATACATACACAGAACAAACATATATTTATATATCAGAAAACAACTCTCGTATTCCTCTTGTTATGTGTCCTCTTGTTTCATTTCTGTCTTAATAACAGTCCAGAATAGAAGAGTCCTGACTTCAGCCATCAAAGATTAAAAAAAATTCATTACAGGCAACAGAGAAGATCTTAGAAAGAAAAAGCCTTAAATTTTCTGTTTCATCAAACAGAAAGCTGCTGACCTTTTAAAAGGTTCTGCCGTGTGTGTGTGTGTGTGTGTGTGTGTGTGTGTGTGTGTGTGTGTGTGTGTGTATACATATGTGCATTCCTGTGTGCATGTGTGTGCACCTACAATTGTGTGTGTGTGTGTGTGTGTGTGTGTGTGTATCTCCATGAACAGAGATGAAATAAAAACAAGGGAATATCCATGGATACAAGGAAAAACAACCCACCTGGAACAGCACAGAACTAGGTAGACCGTCAGAAGGAAGATAATAAGGAAGATGGTTTGACATCTATGTACATTTCTAGAAGCTTCTGGTGGCTATGGCTGGACCCAACAGGATACTGTAATTTGGCTCCTATCTACAGCCTAGAGAGCTCTGGCCCACTTCCTTGTTTTTGCACAAGTGTCAGGGTGTGTGTGTGTGTGTGTGTGTGTGTGTGTGTGTGTGTGTGTATTTATTTCTAGGAAGAAGCCGGAGGCTGTGGGCAAAGTTGCCCAGGGCTGAGCCGTTGTCTCTGCTGGGCTTTCAAGAAACTCTTGTCAGTTGGCTACTGACTTCCTAATGCATACTCTTCTAATTCTTAATTAGAGCGACATAGCTAATTAATAAGTTTTTTCCAATTATAAATTAACTTAGGATCAGAACTCCGGCTTTGCATGTAATTTCCTATAATCGCTAAAGCTACTGCAGAAACATGCCTCCTGCCAACCGTAACTTTTTTATTTAACACAGACAGACGAGTTCTCACTGGGTTTACGTTTTACAGCAAATTATCTCTGTTGGGATTTATGAAGAGAAATTAAAAAAAATATATCAGAGGCCTCCCCCACTTCTTCTATGTTCCCTTTCTTGTCTTTCCCCCCCTTTCTACCAAATAGCATCCTTAAAGGCTCATTTCTCTTGGAGATTTAAAAGAGAACCTGCCTGAGTATTTTCATGTTATTGCAGGGGTAGGTAAAGAAGTCAGAACAGGTGATAATTCGTTTTTTTTCATAAGTGTTTCCACCTTTTCATGGTTCCTGCAAAAAATGATTTGGGAGGTGCTGGCATGCTGTTCGTTTATGGAATCTTAACTGAAGAGACACTTATCTCTTTAGTAATGAAGGAGCGTAATTAAAGGTGGGTGCGCAGACCAGGCGCCAGCGCTGGCACCGTGTCACATCCTTGGCTGCCACAATTCCTCCGTGGTTTATCAAAGACTACCCCTTTAATATGGAGATTACACTTATGTACTTGTCTGAACTTGAAAGGCATTTTCCTAATTTACTTATTAATGAGATGTAAATCTATTTGTGTGGCACGTCACAAGGCTCTCCCCCCACCCCCAAATCAGTGCTACTACTTAACTGGTGATAAACCCTATGATTTAAATGAAAAATAATACATTTAGCTTTCCACACTCATTCTGTTAAAAATTGATATAGTCTATGTTAAATTTATTAATATTGCTTGCTGTCATTCAGTTTGCAGCTCCTGCTGAAATATGACTTGACAGCGGCCGCATTAAAGATGTATGCCATTGTATTCAACAAAGATTAATGAAGCCCGGTAAAAATAGCTGTAAAAGAGAAAGTGATCCGAATGTAAAATCAGTGAATTAAATGAGGCCGCGCATACCATTTGTTAATATGCATGAGGAGGGAGGCAGCGAATGAAACTGTCTCTATGCAAAGTTCATTTGAGAATGTTTCAATATTGCCCGGATATCTCCCAACTATTGATGAGGCCTAATGGAGCCAAGCTTCCACACAGACAAGGTGTCCCCAATGCAGACCACAGCAGGTAGTGTGAGACCTAGCATGGTGTCCTGTTGGTGTTCTTGAATTGGCACATCCTTTTCTATAGCGTTTCTCCTGGACTGACTCCTGTCTCCATGCAAGAAAATTGAACTTGGAATCTTTCTTCCTGGCTTTAGACTACCAGTCTAAGTGCTGATGAAGTCCAGGCTGTCCTGGGTGGGAGTGGTACTGCCGACTTTAGAAACTTAGAAACTTAGTCTCAATTCTTACCTTCCCAAATGATGAGAGGGTCTAGTACCCCACGTCCAAAGCACTTGGGTGTCATGAGATGAAAGACAGACACGCGGCTGCATTATTCCTGTGTCTTGTAAAGCGCCTCCATCCAGGGATATCACCTTGCTGATACATACTCAACCTCCTCTGCATGTTGAGCCTGTGTTTGGGCTGGTACCCTTGTGTTGAGTGAATGGGTGGTGCTCCCTTTGCACTCTTTGGAGGGGCTGATTTATTTCCACAGGTCTCATTATAAAATACTGCTGGTGTCATACCCTGCTAGGTTAAGACTTGCAAATAAATTAGCGTTGACAGAAAACTGTAGGCAGTAATCATAATATAACCCCGGCATGTTTATCAATCCAGAAGGTGTTTTGATGGATTGAAGCCACTGAGGCTAGGCATTGCTCCCCACAGTTTGCCTACACAGAGGTCAAAGGCTGTCCAGAAGGGGCTATCCAAAGGTGTTTTGCTATGTGATTTCCTCTGGGGTGGAGTGATTGTTGTTTGTTGTTTGCACACATGTCAGTTTTCATTCCAACAGTGCAGAGTAAGGCAGTATTTGCTGTTGTCACCTGCCTGCCAGCTGAGAGGTGGGGGGGGGTGCAGATTGAGGGTGACATCCCACAGAAAGTGCTGCCTAGAGCACAAAATTTCCCAAAAGGGCGAATACAGGTGTTCTTGCTCAGAACAGTTTAGAGGGATCGCTGTTCTGCAGCTCAGCAAATGTCAGCCACCCTCAACAGGCATGGAAAACTTCAATTCTCCCCAGGCTGTGGCAAGGATGCAGGATATGAGGCTGTGGGGGCAGTGGGATGGGAAGGCTAGCCCCAACAGAGGTTTTAACTGAAGGGACATGCAAGTTCCCTCCTCCTGTGGCCATGTCACCCCAGGCCAATCTGGCCACTGTTGTAAGATGAACTGACATAAGGACAGTTATATCTTTTAATCAAAGCCCTAGGAGACAGACTGGGAAGGTGACTCCAGCAGTAAAGGCCTAGCTTTGCAAGCACAAAGGCCTTAGTTTTCCTCAGGACCCACATAAAAAGCTCTGTATAATGGTATGATTTTATAACCCCAGGGCTGAGAGGCAGAGGTAGGAGGATAGATGGGCCAGCCTAGTGTACTTGATTAGCTCTAGGTTCACGGAAGACCTTGTCTCCAAATACAGATAGGAGACATAGGATGTTGACTTCTGGCTTCCATACAGACACACATATATATTTGTACACACACACACACACACACACACACACACACACACACACACGTACATACAGCACTCACACAAAATAATATTTTGTAAAAACCCTGAAGGGGAATAATGGAGAAAATTACTTTCAATTTTGTTTTTTTATCTTAAGTCATTGGACTTCACACTTACACTGAACAGAGTCTAAGAACCTCAGACTCACTGTCACTTCTACATCCAAACATACTCCCCTCTTCCACTATCCTGTGGCTGTACTTGAGGGGTGCATGAGTGTCCCTCACCCTGTGCACTGTGGCATCAGGAACAAAGACCTCCTTCACTGAAAAAACAAATCCAAGTTGTCCAGGAGAAGTAGCCTGACACTCCCAAAGCAATAGAGCATTGGATAGTGGAACCCTGGGATTGCAGGGGTCTTAAGTTACTTCAGTCTCTTCCCTTACATATTTTCCCAAGCTCTGGCTAGATTGGCTTTTTTACTTGGGGCCATCTCCTAGGACAGCAAAGATCCACCACATGGAGAGTGAGGGAGCAGCCACACTTGCCAACTTCTGCTCAACTGTACAGTTTTTTTTTCCCAAATCTAAGAAATGGAGGTGGGAAGGAGCCTCTAAAGTTATGCAGAATGCTATTTGAAGAGCTAAACTTATTTGGGCTCAACACCCCCAAAAGGGGTCCACAGGCAGGTATGCTGGAATGAGAGTGCCCAAGTATTTTTATTCCAATTCTCCAAAATGTTCCTTTGGCTGGTTTCCTGGGAAATTGTCCTAACAGAGAAGTCAGGGGTTTTTTC